>NW_027192527.1:6608849-6611819 GCF_041956765.1 Thermoascus crustaceus | reverse complement strand
CCTACGAAGTCCCAGACCCGTTGTTACACTTTGACCACCTTTCTTGCAGAAGGCAAGCAGGGAAAGAAGCGAAAATGGAAAACATCACCCCCCAGGAAGTTGTTCGAGTTCTTAGAGAATTACAGAATCAAGTCAATTGATTGGAGAACCAGCTGCAAGAACGGACTGGTGAGAATACCACCCTTAGGGAGCAGGTTAACCAGCTGCAGGACGAGCTTCAAAACCAGATCAATGGGAACAACCAACTCCATGAACAGATTCACCTACTGGGACAGCAGGCTGGGGCAAGCACCAGCCATGTACCGAACCCTGCAGCTCAGGACACTACTGACCCTGATGTCAACTCCAAGACCAAGATTGCGAAACCCGACCTCTACTATGGCGACCGAAAAAAGTTGCAGACATTCATCTCCCAGCTGGAGCTCTATTTTTTCTTCAACCCCCACAAATTCCCAAACAAAGAAAGAAAAGTCATGTTTGCAGCAACCTACCTACGAAGCACCGCAGCCCAGTGGTTTGACCCCTACCTGAAGGACCGCCTAGAAAGGTCACCAGAACAATGACGAGCTGAAACCACTGAGACCTTCAACAGCTTCAATGCATTCCTGACCCGGATCAAACAGAATTTTGGGGATTTAGATGAGGTAAAAAAGGCCACCAGGACTATCATGTCCATTCAGCAGAAAATGTCAGTCACCAACTATACCATGGAGTTCCAACAAGCAGCAACCTTCCTTGGGGACTGGTCAGAATGAGCGCTCATGGAACACTACTATCGAGGACTGAAAGAGGAAGTCAAGAATGGGCTCCTTGCAGCAGAGGAACCAACTGACCTCAATAACCTGATACTAATGGTGACCTGAATTGACAACCGACTCTTTGAACAACGGACTGAGCAACAATGATTCAATCCTTTTCAACAAGCCCCTCGACACACAGGAAATGGAGGTGATGCCATGGAACTAGACAATGTGACTAGAAGAGAACGGAGCACCCAGGGAACAACAAACAGACAAGTCAGAGGGCCCAACCCTAACTGGACAGATGAACAGAAAAAGCGCTATGAGCAGAAACTGTGTATCCACTGCGGGAAGAATAACCATATGGGTTGGAAATGCCCGGACAGAAAACAAGACAACCAGAAACAGATATCGGTCACAGAAAGAAACAAGCATGCTGAATTACCATGGACAGCCTGCTATGATAACAACTGCTCCAATCATTATGCCTCCAAGAACGCGACAGGATGGTTTCCAAAAGACCCCAAGAAATCAAAAAACTAGAGGACCCTGCTAGTATGGGACCCTTGCAGGAGTCTTGGTCTAGGTCCCTGAATCCAGCTACAAGCACGCGAAACAGAACAACACTCAATGGAATGGACTTATTGAAACAATTGGTGATCACTGTCAAGATCAATGGGAAGAAAGCAAGGGCCATGATCAACAGTGGAGCCATGGGAAATTTTGTCAGCAACACATTTGTCACCAGGAATGGGATCCCCTTCACAGGAAAGAAGGAGCCGTATCAGTTATCTACAGTTGACGGATCTGCCAGCAGCTATGGAGGAGGATGGGTGCGGATGGAAACCAACCAGTCCTCCCTGAAGATAGGACAGCACAAGGAAAAGATCAACCTTGATATCACACGGATGCCAGGACATGATATAATCCTAGGGATACCGTGGTTGAAGATGCACAACCCACAGATAGACTGGGTAACAGGAAGAGTGCAATTGGCGGAAGAATCCAACAGAGGTATGAGGCCTGAAGGGCATCCTGAGGGAGAAGAACCGCCAGTGGAGATCAAAGAGATCTCCCAGAACACAATGATGCAAATGTGGAAAAGGGGAGAACAAGTGGGAGTCTTGTATCTTACCCTAGCACCAGATTTGACAATTAGATCCATGGAACAGAGAAAGGACCAACCGCCTTCGACCGGAATGGAAGCAGTCCCAAAGGAGTACTGGGACTTTGAAGAAGTCTTTAAGGAATGAGGCAGAGGACAGCTGCCAGAACATCAGCCTTGGGATCATGAGATACCCTTGAAGCCTGGAACGCAACCAGCGTTCAAACCTATTTATCCACTCTCAGAGAAGGCGCATAAGGCGCTCCAAGAGTATGTTGAAAAGAACCTGGAATGAGGATATATCCGGCATTCCACATCACCGGCTGGATACCCAATTTTGTTTGTCCCAAAGAAGAACAGGAAACTCCGACTTTGTGTGGACTATCACCAACTCAATGACATCACTGTCAAGAACCGCTACCCCCTACCACTCATCTTGGAGTTGCAGGATAGATTGCAGAAGGCAAAGTTCTTCACCAAGTTGGATCTTAGAGAAGGGTATTACCTGGTGCGCATGAAGGAAGGGGAAGAATGGAAAACCGCCTTCAGGACCCGACTAGGACATTTTGAATATACAGTCATGCCATTTGGTCTTACCAATGCGCCCGCAACCTTTCAGAGTTTGGTCAATAATACCCTACAGAAATACCTGGATGTCTTTTGCATGGCCTATTTGGACAACATCCTTATCTACTCAGAAACCTTAGAAGAACACAGACAACATGTGCGGAAGATGTTAGAAGCCCTGAAGGAGAAAAAACTCTCAGTTGCACCAGAAAAATGTGAATGGCATACCCAGAGAACAGAGTTTCTTGGCTTCATGATCTCCCCGGGACATGTTGAAATGAATGAAGGAAAGGTCACAGCCATACAAGGATGGCCCGAGCCAACAACAGTCAAGGAGACACAAGCTTTTCTTGGATTTGCCAACTTCTATCAGAAGTTCATATGGAACTATTCCAAGATTGTGGAACCTTTGACAAAGCTCACCCGAAAGGACCAGAAATTTGAATGGAAAGAAGAGCAGCAGAAGGCATTCAATCTCCTTAAGCAGAAGTTTTGTGAAGCACCGGTCTTAGGAATTTTTGACCCAGAAAAACCTATCTTCATTGAAACAGATGCCTT
>NW_027192527.1:6603317-6605507 GCF_041956765.1 Thermoascus crustaceus | reverse complement strand
TGTTTTGGTTGAAAGACCTCTGTTTAAAAATATTGTTATGGGTAGGGTGTGCCACTCGCCCGTGTGTGCCACTCACCCGTGGATTACGTTATAGCGTATGACAAAGCGGACCATCCTTGCTTGCATTTGGAATCTGGCTCAGCGTTGTGATCAAGTAGCAACTTTACCACTGCTTCCTTCCCGTTCTCTGCGGCGTACGACAGTGGTGTCCGACCATTGTGGTTTTTCACCTTTGCAATGGCTGTCGCATAATTCGCGAATATATCTGGGAATGACTGGTTGTCCCAGCACTAGCTGCAGAAGCAAAGCAAGTAGATCATGAAAGGCCTGGTCATCCTGCCTCTTGTAGATGCAGTATAAGAATGAGATGCCCGTCTTGTGCTCTGGGAAAGCATTTCGATCCCACAAACTCTTTAGATGGTCAACCACAATCGACACAATCATGGTTTTGCCAGCTCCAGGGATCCCAGGGCAGAATAAGGTCTTGTGTTTGCCTTCTAACCATTCTGTGAATGTAGGGTGCCTCAACAACCACTCCCCTGTACCGCTTTGGCACTCACGAAGGGTATCACTCTGCAGTGTTACATAGTCAATTGGACTGAGCCAGCCACGCAGTTTGTGACGATATTCATCTTCACCAGATTTAGGATATAAGCTTGAATAAGTCACCACAGATGGACTAAAAATTTACCTTCCTGAGTAGAGTAGAGCGACTTGACAGTCTCATTGGTAGAGCCAACATCCTTCCCAATTTTGGTAATTTTCTCAGAAACTTCCTGTATTTGGAGGAATTAGTTCCCCAGCACCACAATATGACAGAGGCAAATGAAAGAGGCTAACTTTGATCTGATCAGCTGCGGTAGGCATCTTATCCACTTGAGGAGGAGGAATGGTTATAAGAAGCTCCTTCGCGTATGCCGCCGCAATTGCTGCCGCATACGGCTGCCAGCGCTTGTTCTTATGGGTATCAGAATAGTCACAAATCCCTCATATCACAAGGCATGGGAAACTGTCCATCAGTCCTGCAGCTTCCATCTCAAAGCAGAGAATGCCTTTCTCCTGTCGAAGCTTCTCTCGGGTAGCACCATCCTTTATAACTTGATTTGCCGAGCCAATCAGGCCATAATGAATAACAGGATTGGCCGTATCGCGAGGCTCTCGGGTTAAGAGTCTTTGTTTATCACACTTTTCACAGCCTCGTCCTCCTGCATCATGATCATAACTCGCTTCGAACAGTTAATCATGTTGACAGCCAGGATATTGGAACTTCCACCTCATGTTCGGTTTTGCTTCCAGCATTTCCGAAACGAATCGATGAGTTGTTACCCCATCATTGATGTGAATTGCTCTAAGATTTGAGACTCCGGTTAACAGCACGGTGGGTGGTTTATTCAATGAGCCTGTCTGGAGAAATTTGCCTCCCTGTACAGTTTTGCCAAAGTCATATTGAATGACTCCGCCTTATATGCTCTGTTAGCTCAAGTATTTGCCAACCGGCCAGAGTTCTCTCACCGCATCCCCCCACTGGACTACTGACAACCACATCTCCAAGATGGATGTCTTCATCTGGGTCGTCACTGGGACTGGCGGGCGCGCCACCTCCGACGCCTACCATTAGGAATATATTGCTATACGCTACTACCTCTGTTATTATCACTTATAACTACCTAACGCCTTGATATCCCATCACGCTCTATCCACCCTCCGCTCGATAGTCCTATAGGCTACGACACGCCTAAGGGCTAGTCGGTCATTACATGTAGACAAGCACAGGTTGCATTAGAAGAACTGGAAGCACAGGTGTCTATGTTTATGCGGGGTGGACAAAAACCTAAGCGATGCAATGAGGAGTTGCCAATGCATACTTGTCAAAGCTCCAGCTGTGCAGCCTTTTCTGACTAGCCTTCTCAGCTATTGAAGATCGCTTCAGAATAGCGACAAGAGAGGAAGTGGGGCTAGTAATCACAATAGGCGAAGGGAGGCTCCTAAGGCTATCACCCTAATGATGTGGGTTGTCATTTCATGCAGGAAATTGTGATGTCTTTGGTTGCCTTGTATGCTTGGCGCGCTGTTTTCCTGCTGAAACTGCAGAATGGTCAATCCGAGAATGATGGCTTCTCTCTAACACCGCAAGTTAGTGGTTTCACATCAAAATTCAAGAGCCTTCGATTACTATTATTATTATTAATC
>NW_027192527.1:6377933-6598343 GCF_041956765.1 Thermoascus crustaceus | reverse complement strand
CAACTAGGGCTATCTGAGGTTCCGCAGGGGAAGATGCTTTCGGGTTTTCCAATGATATGATGAGTATACCAGCTAAGATCTTACCCGGCTGCAAAGGTCAAGCAAGCTGTGGTGCTTTTTGGGCCTCACCTCCCTACAGGAATGAGAAGAAGTTCTTGACAGGGCCAACTAAAAGTCAGTCTCTCCACTTGCATATTGCGCCGAGGGCTAGGACTAGGAGGACAATGGCATTGTTAACAGGTCTCTTATTCTGACAAGGCACGATGCATTCTGAGTTGAAGCCTAGACAATCGGCCATGTTGTATCCCCTAGCTCACAAAACTTAGCATAAAACTGCAGCTGCAGAATTGCAATCTCATCATCCATGTAACCATGATCCATTGGGCAGCTCGTCTGTCACCAGATGGTGTACCATATGACCTTGCATGGATTTGAGATCCCCATGCATTTTAGCAGTCTAGCCCTCAAATGAAATGTCAACAACAAATGTTGTTACTTTAGAGTTAGCATGTTGGGAAAGTAGGGTGTCTGGGATTGATAGAATATATGTTTTCTGCCAAATACTTCTGGTATTGTCCCAGATGCCTTTGAAGGTAGTAAACAAGCACCTGCTTAGCTCATTGAATTTAATCTAGTATATAAAGTAGAAAAGATAATTTTCAGTGTCCAAGGGAGGAAACTGTTTTTAAATATGACTGTAGCAGTTCAATATGATCAGAGAGTCTCATACAGATTCATGGCAGAGTATCCTGGCAGTGTGATTGATGCGATATAAGAAATTGATGCCATGAACAATCATATGTTTCTTAGACATATTGATTGCGGCAACCAAAACGGAGATTGCGGCAAGGCTGCTGTGAGAGACCTCTAGTAGAAAGTCAACTTTGTGGAATCAAAGGAGGGAATTGCAGGGGCCGGGAGGTGTGAATATGGGGGCTTCCTTCCAGTTTGTTGGTGTGCTGTCCACATCACTTCTGTCCTATCAAACAGGCAATGGAGCAGCTCTGCAGTTTAGAGGTACCATGCAGGGGGAGACACAGCCCAGTTTGTTGGCAACGGGTCTGGAAGTGGCTATTTTTTAATTGATTTCATTGACAGGCACTAAGAAGATGATTCCAGGACCTAATTTATTTGCGAGTCAGAACCAGTTACAGTCACTAGTGAAATCAGCTTCCCCTTGAAACACTTAATATCTTTTCCTTCCCTGCTCCCAAGGCACCTATTTGAAACCTAACCCACATGCGGTTACGCAACTCCGCCGTGTCAATGGTACCTAGGTAACGCCGCCAAGGCCAGTCTGCCAATTTGCCCTTATCTTCTGCCTTACTTACCTGGATACTTAGGATGTAAGTCTCTTTTTCCCACTATTTATGACATTTTTGCCAACTACCATTATCCCTTCTTCCTCTCTCCCCTGAATATTTAGATCAAAGAGAACTTTCTTCCAAGCTGGATCATTAATTCAAAGAATGGATCTCAGAGGAGAGTCCAGGAGCTCAGCGACCTAGTTTACATTATGAGTGATGAAGACTCAAGCGTCACTCAGCTGTTGAGCAGCGGGCCAGTGTTACTGAGCCCACTGGAAAGCAGTGCAGATGCTGGAGATATTGAGCATGACAATTCTGGTTATGATTCTCAAAGCAATGAAGATGCTGCAGAGTGGTATGACAGTGATGGCATCTGCCCTTCAAGATTGCAGTTCAATATGTGTTGTCAGGTTAGTTACAACACCTGGAGTGCTGCAGCTTTAAGGCCTTCTCAATATGGTACATCCAGCCGATTTCACATAGACGCCTTCTTGGACCTGTTACAGGATGTTCCTGCTTTCTTTCACAACCCCCCTAAAGATGTCAATATCACAGGGGGATGAAAATCTCCACTTGTCCTGTGGTCATCCATCCAGCTGGAAACAACAGATGATCCTACCTGCGAGCAACGTTGGAAGACTATAGATTACCTTCAGTCTTGGGTTCCCGCTGCCAATGACATGTGAGACTAAGACCAAGATGCCACTGCCTTCTTCTGCTCCTCTCTCCAACCTGCCAGATCAATGAGGTTATTTTACTAGTATCATTTTGGCTTAGTCATACATCATCTTCTGCTGCTGGGTTGAAATACTGCAGTGTGCTGGCAAAAGGAGCGTGCTTCTGCATGAATAAGGTGAACAGCTTAGAAGCTGCTTTTGGGACTTGATCATACAGAGTTGCTGGTCAGCTCAAGTAGAGGGTGTTAAAGGGATGTTTTACACACTGTGGATGTTGCGGAAGGACAAGTCTATTCCAAAACAGAGGTATGTTTTGAATTCTGCCAGAGCTTTCAAGTCAAGCTTGCTAAGACAATAATTACTACAGCTGTGACTGGACTCAAGTCTCTCATCTCCACACATTTGGCTGGGCAAGACATGGACACTTATTGTACATATGGATATGGAGTATAACTGTACAACTTATCATCCCCTTGCTGCCCAAAATGTGACACTTGATAATTACTTAAATTATGTGATTGTCAGTGTCCACTATTATAACAGTTTACTTAGGTAGGTAGCTAGTTAAAGGCTGCTTAGTTAAAGCAGTCTCTCCATACACTGCACTGTTAACCCACCCTAATTGCCAGTTGCTATGTTACACTGGCTACTATAATGTACTGTGGCACTCTTCAATGCCTAAGGATAGACAAGCTCACGTAAGCTGGGGGGACAGGGGTAGGGGTTTATGACTTTAACTTATCACCTTATGTTATGTTAGCTTTTTTCTACAACAATGTACATTATATTGAATCCCTTTAATACTACCCCTTCATTGGGTATGGAAAGAGGCACTGGGCTGGCTTGTACAGTATGTTGATCTGTGAATGGGTTGATTTATGTGTTTATTCTTTCCCTAAATTTATGCCTTCCTTTGAATTCCTCCTCTGTCAAGTGATCACCTTCCAAGTCCTGTCCTCCAGTTTGACTAGCTTCCCTATACAGAAGCTTCCCAGATTATTAACCCCAATTTACTAGTAGGCAGCACTTAGTATAACTTCTACTTAAAGACAAAGAATAATGTTCTTTCTTTCTGAAAACCAAATAATTTCCAAAAAAAGCCCCCTCCAGACCCCGCCCACCTTCAACGGCGCCACCCTCCACTAGGTTATTATTATTAATCAAGTTTAATGTCCATATAGAGCCTTCCAGCTATGACAGACCCCACCACTAGGTTAGAGAAGAGGTCATCGCATTTAATCACCTCCTTCTGACCAATCCTTCCTCACCCACTCTCCCCTCCCTTCCCTTGACTCGGAGGATATCCGCTACCCTTCCCCCCTGCCGGGTGGTTGGCCCAATATTACCAGAGAGTCTGGCCTTCCTGTGGGCGTTTCCGAGCCCAAAAAAGAAAAAACTTAAAATAGATGAAAAAGGTGAGCCGCCCTCCTCCTTCCCCTCTGATACTTATACCATATGTACATGTACATCAATATGAACATAGATATACCGCAGCAAGTTGGAGGGCTACTGGATGGGGTTTAGTGATCATGTATATCACTATTTGTGGTTAGGTGCCCTCCTCACTGCTTTGAATTCCAAACTATAAACCATCTGCCTATTTCTGGGTCAACATTCTTGCTCTAATGTCTCTGTTTTCCCTCCAGCCTGCCATCTAACCAAGCATTTGCCCTTCTTGGATGTGCAATTTTTCTGACATCCAGGCTGACCACCCCCATTCCAGAACACGTCAGCACTACTGCACCCCTGCCACTGATTGTGCACTTACAGATCCATCCACCATTGTCTTCTTGCTGACAGTAAGTCTAGTGAGCAGTCAGGTGGGCTTATCAAACATTCTGATGGACTGCAAACCCCCCTCCTCCCTCCCCATTGATATCCTTCTTACCTTTACTGTATTCTTTCATTATTTCTTTTTGTGGTCAACTGACAGATGCATATAGGCCCTGGCGGTGATTCCTGCACATAGTCTCTTCACCACCACCCATTCTTTCCTCTCCAGCATTTCTTTGCTATTTAGGACAAGTTCTTACATCCCACATTGCTATATCCAATGAACTTCAATAGGGCTGTTCAGCTTGTCCTATTTGTACATTCTGTAGGTCCAGCCTCACTAAACATATGCAATGCATCATACATTGAAGCACAGCAAGGCATTATTGTCATTGTCATGATGAGGGATTTTTGCTATTGGTCTTAGTAAACTCAAACTGAGAGTGTGACTCTGTGTGGATGTAGTGAGCAACATAAAGTTGCTGACATTAGAGGGCAACTGTGGAAGAGGTAAAAAGGCAATAAGATTCTTTAATTTGTCTGTTTGCTGAGTCTTCAGAGGCTTTGGGCTGCGACAATAAGATTATACCTTTATCTGTAAGACTGTAACATCTGAGAGAGCAGTAGACAATGGTATTTTGCAAGTCTCCAGTGGTGCAAACAGTGCATCTCTTAGATAATGTGGTGGTGATTATGGGACTTGCTTCTACAATGAAGCAGGCTGCATGGCATGAGTGTTCTGCTTAGGCTTTACAGAAGAAATGGTGAGGGGCTGTTTTTGCTGCTGTACAATAGAAGAAATATAGTAAAGAACCCAAAATGCTTGATTGTAGAAAGTGCTATCTATGCTAGTTACATGTGGTAGGTCTTTGAAGTTATATGGCTTTGGGACCCGGCTTCGAAGGAACCTGATCAGATGTAGAAGCACCTGCCCACCCCATAATAATAACATAGAATGCACTCATTTCTTATTCCTACAAGGACAGAGGCTAGAATGATTTTTTTAGCAGCCTTCTTTGCTAGTTCTTGTGGCAGCTACAAATGGCTCAATTGGCCAAATTGACACCATCAAGCCAGAGAGTGATGCTCAAGTCCAGCTGGAATCTGACATGGTGTGTGAACCAAAACATGTATGGCAACGTTTCTCAAGGCTGTGCAGAGTGGCCAGGAAGGATTTGAGTCTCACTCAGTATCCAAATCATAAGGAATGAATGGGGTGACCAGGGGTTCTCAAAATATCCCTGGTGTGGCCACTGAGTTTGGAAACCCTTTAGGGTCTCTGTTGATTTGAGAGTACAGACCAACAAAAATGAATATAAATACCCCTCCTCCCAAAATCAATCTTTAGACACAACACAGTCTCTTTTCCCAACACATTACTCAACTAAGCATTTTATCTGTCTCCCATCTCTTCTACACTTCAGACCTTTTGACCAACTCTGTCATCATGCAACTTCTTCAAATTGTGTCTGTTCTTGCCTTGCTGGCTGCTACTGCTTCTGCACAAGTTCAGATTGGCAGCCCTTGCAGTGCAGCAGGCACCTATGCCTGTGCCAATAACTTTCAGGCAATTGCAGTTTGCAATGGCAATACCTGGCTACTTGCTGCCCAATGTGGAGATGCTTGCTGTGCCCAGCCTGCTGGTTACCCTACACCTTTCTGCTCATGTTAAGAGAAGTCCAGGCAAGTGTTTTTTTTTGTCTTCCATGCCTTTGTTGTTGTCTCTTGAATAGCATATGCTAACAGACTGAGCACAGAAAGCTTCTGTAAGCTTCTCAGGGTATCACTAGCACAGGTGTTTGATGGTCAATTGGATTGGCAGTTTTGTTGTTGGTTCATGCCATTGATGAAGGAGAGGGCTCAAGTGCACAAGTCTATATATCACCTTCTCTCTTTCTTCAAAGAATTAAAGCAATAAATTGTTAGCTGGCTACCAGTGATTCCCTATGTTGCGGAACAGTGAGGCCCTACAAAGAGCTTTCTGCCAGGTAAGGAGAGGCCTGAATTAGCTCACCTGGAGGTCTGATACAGAGAATTGGGGTCCTAAGCCCTTAGCTTGTTGATACTGGGTCATTCGCTCCCTTCATCGACGAGCTTCCCCAGCGCAGAAGCTTCTCATATTGCACCTGTTCAATATGCAAATGGAAAAGGGGCCATAAACTAAGGATTACTACAGAACAACAATGAGAATGTATCTTTTCTTCACTACATAAATGTCTTCTTTTACCTTTCAAATCTGACATAAAGATGTCTTGTGTTTAAGCTGTGATGCCTGACAATGTTTTACTTTACCTTGTAAAAAGGACAATTTCCCTACTACTATGCCTCGACCTGATTCCTGACAGTGGTAATGTATTAGGCAGCGTAAATCCTTCTATTAGGAAAGCTATATAACTAAAGTGCCTAAGGCTTGGAGGAGAGAAGGAAGAGAATCTAACTAAAGGCCCTTCCTCCACCTTTATATATCTTGCTCGCTCGTGAGCAAATCCTCCCTGGGAGGGAGGAATCTTCCATCATCTTCCAATCTTTTATTCTTTCTTTCCTTTGTTCCTCCCATTGTTCCCTTTTCTTTGTTCTATATAGCAAAACCTCCGCCTAGCTGTCTCCAGTGGAATCCTCCGCCAACCCTTCCCTGCCCGCCAAGGGCTCCGCCTTGGTGGAAATCTCCGCCGACATCCCTCCACGTCAGGGGTCGGGTCCCTGACATAATGGGACAAAGACAAATCCAGACAGCAGGTTTCACCCAATGCAACATCCTGGGCCAGAACACAATACAAATAGCTTATGCATAACATGCGATAGATTCGACAGCTTGGAAGTTCCAGAAATCTAGAGGATGTGAGGCTATATAACACCAATAATATAAAAGGCTGCTGAGACAGTTGGCTAAAAAAATTCCATGTTATCAGAAGAGAGGTAAGTTACATGTTGTCAAGAGGGACTTCTTAATAAGACTGTCTTTCATTTCTTCTGTTCGACCTCCCTTTTTATCTTCCTTGATAGGAAAAGCAAATATCTCAATTTCTCAAGTATCGTTTGTGCTTGAACAATCTCTGTGCCAAGCCTGAGTCATAACAGTTATGTACAAAAGTTTAGCAGCATCTTCTGCTAATAGAAGCTAGTAGCTAGATTTTTTCCAAAGAGAGTAAAAAAAGAATTATTTTTCTTTTATATGCTCTTATGAAAATTCAAATATGGACAAAAAAAGAGAATTATTGGCTGCAGAGAGAGTATCAGTTTTTGTTTTATCTTTCTTATTCTTTTTAGTTACTTCTGTTGTTTTCCCAGACCAACGCTCCAAAGCCTCACTCATCAAGGTACTAGCTAAGGTAGGTATATTAAACACCTAACCTGACCTATATATGTACTGACGTGAGGTTTCTAGCCCCTGACAGCCGCTTCTTCTCCATCTACAACAGCACCCTGATTCTCTAGAATGACCTGCCCTCCTTCAAATACTTCCCTCCGGCTCCTTATTATCTCAGATAGCTCAAACTCTGGTTGCGTTTCTCATTATTGTTCACCTCTTAGGCCCTGTTATTGTCTGTAATGCAGTGGGAAACTCTGTCACTCAAATTATTGTCATTATAATTGCTACTATCCTTTTCATTACAACTATGTCTGGTCTAACAAAGGCGAGGTTTGTGGAAATATTCATGGCTGGAGCAACATAAGGAAAAATGTGCTGCAGATTAACTGGTCACAACACTAACAGTCCATAGGTATGCAACTGTTCTAGTTGTATTTGTTTCTGGTGCAAATTCAGGTATTAATTGACCAACAGTTCGTGCGCTGGGGTGCATGCACAATAAACATGGGTGTGCCTTGAGCTGTGTGTCGCCCAGGGCCTTGCAATGTCTTGTCCAGTTCACTCAACTGAGAACTTTATTACCCACCAACACATCACACAAGGCAGACTATTGGTTTATTTCCTCACTCCTAAAACGCCAGTTGACATGGTAGCTACACAGCCACAATCAGATATACAAAGCAGAACTCAAAACAAATATTGCAAACAAGGCGGTATACAAGGCAGCAACCTATTAAGTTGTAGTCATGTGGAAAGTAGACTCTCTTCTTAATCTAGCTAACTTGATACTGGAACCCAGTTCTATCACAATGGAAAAGGTTCAGGAGCCAGACTGTGCACCCAAATACTAAAGCACTTCGAGAAAATTACCTTATCATATATAAAGATATACTGCAGTAGCAGTCAAGGCCACGCACACCCCATATCCTGAAGTTCCCATTGCCTTTTTGCTGTTGGGGGCTCTAGCACTGTTCGTGAGACAGACCTTACCAATAAGTGTCCTTCCTGGTTATCCTTCAAAGCTGCAGCATTTTCGGCTCCAGTGCTTGTAAAAGCTAGGCGCCCCTTAGCCGTCAACTCTGAAAATACACCTGTCATGCATAACTCCTGCAAGGCTGAACGGACAGAGGCTGCTGAGCATAGGTGTGGTAGAAATTTGATCGGATTGGACGACATCTAGTGCCTAAAGCACACAATACAGTGCTCAGAGAAGTGTCTCATGCGGTGGAGATACCATGGAAATACCAGTAGAAAACATTGTGATTTGGATGAGGAAACAGTTTATGATGCAGATTCTTTCGTTCACTCATCTATATATTCAACGTTATCGTCAAGCTAACTCTACCAAAAATTGTCAAGATGGAAGTCCCTCTATATGAGCTGGACTCCAACGGCGATATTGTGCCTACAAACAAGTCCAGTGAATATGCAGTTCTGGACAGCCAAGAAGCTTTGAAAGTGCAATATATTCTTCCCCGCAAAGCTCCATCAAGTGATCTTCCTAGCTATAGATGAAGCACTACAAATGACCGTTAATACCGAAAAGGCAGAGCTTTGGTCTAAGAGAGGAGTTGCCGTGTCTCTTGCAAGCTGCATCAAAGATGGTCAAGATCCAGACACACATCAATGTATACCTCTTCGGCTGTTCACATAGCACCAATCGTAAACAGAGCTCTCGATGCCATGCTCTACACATTAATTGAGTGGTTCTGAACAAAAGATCTCACCCTCAGCAATGTTATTTTGATAATCCCGTGCTGGCGCCTGTAATTAGTGAAGGACATATTTGATAGGGGACAGTTGAGGTAACATTTTCAAGTAGTTGCATGACTTCTCATCACTATGAATGGCCTGGATTTCGTTGGCTTGTAGCAGAGGCTTCGTCACGTAGAAATTTATTCCGATTAGGAAGGCCCAATGGTGAGGTGTGGTATAGACTTCACTCACCAAAGAGAAAGATATGGGGACTGAAGAGCAGCAAGACACCATAGACAATCTCCGGTAACGGAAACGTATTGCTAGTTCATCGATCAGTATTAACAGAAATTGCTCCTTCAAGAGGGAAGACCTTCCGGTGTCGCGCATCGCAGTTGATCAGAGCTGGAGGGCACTTACAGCTTCTTCATCCCCAACACACTCTTCACAAATTCCGGCCGGATCTCCGCCATGGGGATGGGGGGCCCCCCATGCAGATCCCGCTGCAGCGTCACCTGCAGATGCTTGTACTGAAGGGACAAAATTGCCTTCTTCCGACTGACCATGAACAGTCCAACCGTATTGTAGAAGCAGAGGAGAAGTCATTAGAACTCCAGGTCAAACCGCTTTTGCCGGGTTTGGAGGATCGTCTCATTGAATGGAACCATGTCTTTAATGTAGACAGGAATGTTCTCACGCGGCTGTTTGTCAAGGCCATGCTTGTCGGCCAAGTGTCGCATACCCTGTCAGTCGATTCAGGACAGATCCCCATCTAGACGACATTTGGGGACCAGATGGTGGGAGCGCACTGTGAGAACAGCCTCACCCATCTCCTTACTCATCGTCTTCTTGGTGACTCATGTGTAGTAGACTCAGAAATACTTCTAATCCCCTTCCAGTGCACTTGCTTTATTGTAGCCTTTCAGTCAGCAGCCGTTCGGGTTGTATTGTAGCTTGAGACACCAATTCAGGAACCGGTGTATGTCGTTTGGAGACACCTGCGGTAAAGCTTCTTCTGCATCTTCCCACTTCAGATCAGCTAACGGCTCGATCGCTTTGGTCCGGCAGTATCTGGCGGATCGGTCAGTGGGGTAGTCCATCACATCGCCTATTCACAGCCCGAAGCCTTGGTTGTGCCGAGACTGACCGAGCCCAGCGATCCTGAAGTCAGACATTCTGTTTTTTGGTATTTTTAGACTTGCCATAATCCTCCGGCACCTTCAAGAGATCCTTGTCTGTATCATCAGCGGGGTCTTCGTAACGGGCCCGATGCACCAGCTCAACGGCAGACACTTTGGAGCTTTTACGGGACTCGGTGCAGAAGGCTGCTGGGAGTCCGCTTGACGGGACGATGGACGGCCATTCTGGCCAATTTTTCGAGGCGGCGGAGGAAGGCAATCTGATTCAGTCAAGTCTGTCTCGGAACTGGGTTCGAACGGTCCGTCGTCGGCGTCCGTCAGAGAAGTTACGCTGGAAGTCTCACTTGCAGCGACGTGTTGGCCATCACGTCATCGCCGACCACCCATGGTCGAAGTCTCGCACTGGAAGCGGGGCGAGACAGCTGCGGAAGTCGAGGTGGTGACCGTGGGAGATGATCAGAAACCAGCGGCGAGCAAGCACACTGGAGTATCCAGCGCTGGCGACGTCGTCGCTGATGTTGAAGGATCGTGATGGAGGTTGACTGGAGGGGTGGGTGGGGGAGAGTGCATTTATAGCCATGGCGGCCGGGTGCTGGCCAGGGTCCAGTTCGGGGGGGTGCTGCTGGAGGAGGCCATTTTCGGCGCCCTCATGAAACGACAGGTACGATGAGCGACGGTGAAGCGGACCATAAGCCTCGATGGCGAGGTAGGATACAAGCAAAGAGTGTAGGGGTGACTAGTTCTTCTGATACCCGCAGACATATGTGAGGATGTCATAATCTAAGACAGTAATTCTATCTACCTAGTGTGTAGAGCTGCGAAATTCGGGCTTATGGCAACACTCTGTTAATGCATCAGTAGGAATGTTGCTATGCACAGCTCTCTTTCCTGTTTTTGGATTGAAATTTGACATATATGCACCAAAGTGCATCAATGGAATGTGATGTTCAAGATATGTAGACACAATAAGTCCTGTCTCGCGGGCTGTCTCATAGACATCCTTGGTGTTTACATATGCGACTTTGCCGTCTTCGTACGCCAGGAAGTGGTTATTATTGGAGAGGGCGGCCACAAATGTCAGGTGGTATCCCTGGTCTGTATCATTAATGAGAAATTTGCAATATTGACGGCTCTTGAACAGAAAGAAAACAATTAGGTGGCTGTTCTGGGACTGGAACCACAAGTTGAGTATTTCCCGGGCTCCACGGTGATGAGGCATGTACACCAAGGTGTTCAACGGGGCATTGCTGTTCTCATCTTCAAACCCCGCTGCCCATGGCACTCGGACGACAAGAGCTTGGGCCTAGAGATCATCTCTTAGAGACGACGGTTGGTTTTCAGCCTGCATCTGATTGCCCGACAGGTGGTCAGGGGTTCCAGGTGGGTGCGGTGCAAGGCTCACCGGCGACCAAACAATCGGCTGCGAGGTGTGCTTGCCATCCTGGATCTGTTTGTCTGGCTGCGGGGACGTGGCCGTGGTTCCTGGGCGATCCCCAGCTCCTGCGAGGGTGTTTCTGTCCTCTGAACTCCACCATGGAGCCCTGAATCCTGGAGGAAAGAGCTCTTGTCCAAAAAAAAACTGAAGACTATGTCCTGCTTGACAGCGAACATTGTGGCATGCTCGGCCGCCGGCTGGTCAGGACTGTAGACCTGCGGGAGGAAGAGGGGGAATTCTAACCTGATAATCACCCCTTGGTCTGACATGTCCAAGCAACTGAACCACCTTGCTGACAGCATGTTTTTCCCATCTTTGCTTATAGATGTACAGCTGACAGGGTCGTCTGGCGCACAGGAAGTCCTGAGTCACAGTCTTCTCGTCGGTCTGCAGGCAGAGCTGCTCGATCTCCTGCAACTCGAACCCAAGTCATTGGGCCAACATGGCAAGCTGACGGCTTGCTTCTTCCCTCATCGGACTGGAAGGCTTTTGATCTCCATGTTGTTCTTTACAGAGACTTACGTCGGTCAGGTGCTCAACATATCGCATCGCAAACAGCCACAGTTGCACATATGCTGAGATTGCCTGTCTGGACTGAAGGAATATAACGGCGGACCTAAGACTTCTTAGGCGGAGGCTCGTTGGGTTTATCTTGAAGACAGAAAGCAAGGGAAAGAGATAGATGAATAGGCCATTACTAGCAATTTTACTATCAAGATTGCTATTGAGTTGACCACAGGGTCCTAATCCCCATGGTTAAGAAGTGTCTTATATACATGCTGAGTTCTGCCCGGAAATACCTATCCAGTGGATCATGACTATGGATGGATCATTTCCGCTGATTTGCTCCATCATCACGTGATAGGTCCTCCTCATTGCTCGGTCGGAGATCCTTAGGTTGTGCCGTAACACTACTATGCCCATAATTCTTCTTTCTTTCCTCGTACTTTGGATCTTGTAGGACTAGCTACCATAGTTAATACATTAATTGCTATGCCTGAGCGCTGTCACAATAGATGTGATTAAAAGTTTACAGTGGAGGCCTTTGAGCTTTCAGCTTGCCATTTTGACCTTATCAAAAAGATATATAGTTGCTAATCGAGGAAATTTATGCGCCTGGAATCTTGAGACAAATGATAATACTGATCTAGCTGAACAGAACTCTTAAATTACAGCATATTTTCTTTTCTGAAGGTGTCCTGCAGGTAGAATGCTAAATCTGCTCCATCAGTCATGTCAAGATCAGTCAAGCCATTTCCATAGAAGCGGAAGCGGTTCGGCGAGCGGTACTTAATATCAAAGTCTTCGCCTCGAATCTCTTCGAGCATGCTGCGGAAATGCATCAGGCTGCCGGGATAGATTGCTGTTATTCCGGTACGATACTGGTTGGTGCGCCCCTTGCGATACCAGGACTTGCAATCACCATTCCACGCTGTGCGGCGTAGGACCTCCTGGAGGTAAATGTTGTATTGCTTGATAACGTCGTCTCGGGGTACAATACTCCTAATGTCCTCTGTGGCGATCTTGCGCGCCCACTTGAGGACATAGTCAGACACAAAACCGAAGGACGAAAGCACGCTGCCATTGGCAATGGTGTAATTAGGTCCACAGCCAATGGAGAAGTAGTTGGGCATGGATGGAGCGCACACGGATAAGTATCCATCCACGTCGTCCTTCCAGAGGGAGGCAAGAGTTTGTCCATGCAGACCAGTCATGGTCCAGGGAACAACGCGTGAGTTTACAAAGCCTGTGGCGGCAATAATGATGTCGAATTCTTCAGTGTGACCATCAGCGGTACGCAGCCCAGTAGATGTCACCGACTCAATGGGAGTGTCAACAAGCTTGGCATTGGGCTGCTGGATGGCAGCGAGATAATCATCGCCGGGTGTAAGTCTTCGGCACCACGGTTCGTACTGTGGAATCAAACGACCATGTAGTTCAGGGTGAGAAGCAAGCCGCTCCTTCATTAGCTTCTCGACCGAGGCGCGGAACTCCTTCTTCACATCCTGACAGGTGTCCTGAAACACCAGATTCTTGAAAATGCCATTCGCGAGCGATTCAAGTCTTTGACGGTAGGCAAGGAGCGCTGTTGGGTCCTTGAAAGATTCCTTCTCTTTGGGTGAGTCTATTGTTTGGTTATTAGCATAACTGCACTTTCTCCATAATAAAATAGGAGACCAAGGTATTCCCGAGCATCCGAACTTACATGCAAAGTTCGATCCGTCTTTAGTGAACTGAGCCAAATAGTTCATAGAGATCCAGGTGGGGCCCCGGATATAGTGTACGATGCTCTTTGCTTCCTTTTGTAACGCACCGAAACACTGAATCCCTGAAGAGCCATTCCCGATGACTGCAATCCGTTTGTCCTTACAATCCAATCCATCATCCCTTTTGGTTCTTAGCTTGGCCGAAGAGAGGGCGGTGACGATGGAAAAGAAGCAGCACAGAGCTATGGCACTCACCAATCTCCTGTGTGGACGAATTTCCCCTGAAATTTCGAAAGTCCTGGAATCTGTGGTTCAAACGGTGTGCTGAGATGTCTTGGGTTAGTCCCTGGTGGTCATTGATGTCAATTCTACGTACTTTTGTGTCCCTACTGCTCCCACTAAAACTTCACACGAATCATAAATGATTTCTCCATTTCTCTGGACTACCACTCTCAGTTAGCAGCGTCCTTCTCGCATCAAAGCAAGATGACATAGCACTTACTCTCCAGGTCCCATCTCCCGACGTCGTCGTTCCACGTGGCAGAGATTACCTTGGAATTGAAGCGCACAAATTTTACAAGGTCGAATTTCTCGCTAGCATCTCTGATGTACTGCCGAATTTCTGGTCCTGGGGCCATAAAGCTGGACCAGTCATGCTTGGGGCACCAGGGAAGTGTGTAGATGTGGATGGGAACGTCACAGGTCAGTCCCGGATATCGATTCGCTAACCATGTGCCACCAACATCATCCTAAAGCAGCAGTTTATTGCGGTCAGGTTCACTTGCGCTGATATAAAATTAATTTCAAACACCTTACCTGTCTCTCGTAGATGGTGAAGTCGACAAAGGCTCCCAGTTTCTGTTCATGCTCAATCTTGTATGCCAGTGTCAAACCAGCCATTCCGGCTCCCACGCAGATCATGCGGATTCTACGCGGGGTGCGAAGTGTATTGGGATTGAAAGGGACGCAGAATGGCGAATACATGGAGCCCATTTTCCCAGGAGACGAACGTTGCTGGCGAGCGAGAGGAAGTTCTCTAGAATGATCGGGATTTTGGATTAAATCTTAATTAGTAGCTATTCCAACAACAAAGGATAACCTGGATTACTCGCTTTAGAACGACGCTGAGCAGCTGGATGCACCTTTATAGGCCATTGGTGGTCCCCGCCATGTCTTAATTGCCAGCTCCATAGACCGGCGGTTTCTGGATCTTCGGCTGTTCGGCGCCGGTGAGGGTTCCGTCGCCGTCTGACAATGCCGTAGCCAGCAGGAAGAAATCCATTGCACAGCGTAGCACGACAATCGTGACCCGAGGTCCTCGAAGTCTGTCTCGTCCTAATCTACTTATCCTTGCGTTGGCTACCTCGGACGGAATAGAGATGGGCCGTATTTCGGTATTCTCGTGTTACTACTGTGAGTTCAACTCTCGCCTCTTGTATCGTCGTCATAATCGGCTGTTCATCGCGGCAGATTTAACGCTTGGTAGGCACCTGGGATAGACGTATGGGATCTAATCCATCTTGTTATGCATGTCGTGACAGTGTAATGAATGGACCCACTAATCCGGGGTAATCCGTGGAGCATCTCGGGGGCTCCTTCCGGGGTCGTCCGCAGGAACAGGCCTACGGATCCGGGGAAACCTGGTCGATTTCCCCGCGTTTCGGAACGGTTCCGAATGGAGGACGCTTGGCAATTGCTTGTGTTAGCGGATATAGTTCGAGAAAGTCCGACAGAAGTCACCAGAATGCCTTCCTATCTGAAAGGTTGTGACTAGTATCCATCTTCATCCCGTTGAACGCTTACGTTAAGTCTCCATTATGAGCTCCCAGGAAAAGAAAGTTTCTGAGAATGAGACCGAACAAGGGGTGGTTGAGCTGGGATATGCCGCTCCCATTCCCAAGAAGCAGCCAGGGGGCATTGCACTGGTGCCACAGCCATCAGAAGATCCAAAAGATCCCTTGGTATGTCGTTCTCCTTGTCTGTTACGGCTTCCAATTGCAAGGCTAAGCTGAAGAAAAATATCCGAAGAACTGGCCTCAGCGTAAGAAATATACTATTCTCGCGGTTCTATGCTTGTCAGCATTTAGTGGATTGGCGTCGTCCTTAGTGAACCAGCTGGGCTTTGTAGCCCAGGCAAGGCTGTATCACAAGTCTCTTGTCGAGGTTTCTTATTCAGTAAGTGCAGATATACTTTTGTGCAACGATCAAGGCCAACAAAATCCTCTCTCTAGATATCTGCAGCCGTGGCTGGGCTCGCAGGAGGGCCACTCCTCTTGGTCCCGTTATCTCACGTTTTCGGTCGGAGTGCTCTCATCTGGTGGAGCCTGATAGGATGTATGTGTTGCGGTATTTGGGCGGCTCGCATGACCAACAAGGACAATTACATTCCATTCGTGCTCTCCAGACTGTTTGGAGGCATTTTTGGTTCAATTCCATCGATCGTAGGAGCCGGTACAATAATGGATATTTTCTTCCTTCAAGAGCGTGGAAAGGCCTTTTCAACGTTCTCACTGTCATTTCTCATGGGCACAGTTGCTGGTCCGACATTTGGCGGATTTATAGTTGAACATGTCTCATGGCAAAATGAATTCTGGTGGACGGTTGGTCTTCAATGTCTTGTCATCGTGCTAGGTAGGTCGGCTCACAGCAACTCCGGTATATTGCGCTGACTGATTCTGCAAATTCAGGATTCTTCTTCCTGGAGGAAACCGGTTTCACTCGACCAGGCGAGAAAGATTATCCTCCAAGACCGGACGCTTTCCTGGCAAATAGGATCGCTACTTTTTTTCCGGGAAACAAGGTCGCTCCACGCACGTCTTCGTCTCAAGTGGTAAGGCGAATGTCGAGCTAGAATAAACCCCTGACTCTAATCGATACATGTCTCTGATCCTTGCTAGGCTACGTACGCTGCAGCACCGTTTCTCATCGGACTTTCACCTGTTGCTGTATGCACTGGAACTTTTACTCTGGTCTTCTTTGGTTGGTTTGTCAGTGTGAATACCCTTCTGACCGTTTTCCTGCAAGAACCGGAGGAGGAGGGCGGCTATGCGTTCACGCCGCAGCAGAATGCAGCCTGTACGTGTATTTCTCCAATAATTTGAAATAACTACTCTAACTGTTCCAGTTACCTTCTCCCTGTGGATGGGAATTATCTGTGCCCAAGTCTGGGGATATATGCTGAATGACCGTATCCCAATTGCCATTGCACACCGGAAACAAGGGGTGTGGAAACCTGAGTACCGGCTACATTCACTCTGGATCCCGTCTGTCGTCATCATGCCTGCTGGACTTGGTATATTTGGAGCAACGCTCCAATACCACCTACACTATATGGCTCTGGCACTTGGAAGCTTCATGATCACATTTGCAGCTATGGTATCCATTCCTATTGCTATAAACTATATAGCGGAGTGCTTCCGTGGCCATGCTACCGAAGTGGGTGGCATCATGGGGTTATACCGCCTTGGATTAGGAGTCGCGGTTCCATTCTTTATCGAGTCCTGGTTGGAGGCCGTCAATGGACCAGGTTGGGTGTTTGGAATGGCAGCATTCTTGACTTTGCTAGTATTTTTACTGATTATACTGCTGATGTGGAAAGGACACTCTATGAGACAAGTTGGATTCGGACTGCTGACAAACGACGAGGATGGGGTTAACGTTGTTGGCACACAGGATAGCTAAGCGGAGTATAGTTGGGCTTGGTTGATACACTTTTGATCCGGGCAACAGAAGCGGCGTTCTGTAATGCTGGAAGCGTTCCGAAGGAAGCTCGGATGCTCTTCCGGAGCGTCTGAGGTATTAGCAATAATAGTTCTCATACTCCTCTTAACTTGCCAGGATCAGCACTCTGGGGATCTAAGTTTCAGTAGACACAACGTAACACGGCGCGCCCCGCGATGATTCGTGCCGATTTATCCGTAAATCTTTACCGGCCTGCGTATCCGAATTAAGTCCATTATGTCCTTTGCCACAATGTCCCTTTTGTTTCTTAGTGCCGACTTCTTCCGTTCATATCTCCCGTCGTATGAATCCGACTCAGGTTTGGTTGCGCTCAGACCTCGAGTCTCTGGAATGGATTTGCTTTCCTTTTAGATTACTTGGTTGTTGCTTCTCTGCTCAGTCCATTTTCCCAAGCACATCCATTGGGCATTGAGTTTTCTTCTCTGTCCCCATCGTGTATTGTTCAGTGCAACTATGATGGATGCAACGTCTAGCCAGCAGCAGCATCTTTCGCCGCCACTGTATACAGTGGACGATTTAATCTTCCAGCGAGCACAGGACTGTGGAGATGAGCCTCTGCTGGCATTCCCGGCATCAGAGCGTGGGCTTACAGACTTTGAGCATTTCACTGGTAGAGATCTCGATCGCTTTACAGATGCAGCAGCGAAGAAGTTCCTGAGTCTCGGTTTCCAATCTGCTGTAAGTAACTATACACCGTCTTTAAACCGTTCGTTCGTGGACATTGCGAGGCTTAACGTCTTCCAGGCGGACAATCCGGCACCTGTGGTGGCTTTGCTGGGCCACTCAACTTTCAGCTACATGGTTACAATGTTAGGATTAAGCAGACTTGGCTACGCTGTATTTCTGCTCTCTCCTCGTCTCTCTGTGAATGCCTGCGTTTCGTTGTTGGGTTCGGCAAATTGCCGTACTATGATCTACCAGCCCTCTTTCGAACATATGATCCGGGGCGTCCAAGAACAGCGGAGTGTCTCATTATATACAGTGCTCTCGCGTTCCGATTATGATATCGAGGAATCTATGTCCGATGACAGGTTCTGTCTCCAAATCGATGAGCGAGTTGCCCCGAATCGTATTGCATATATTATGCATTCCTCTGGTTCCACGGGCCTCCCGAAACTTATTCATCAGACGCACCAAGCCTGCCTCGAAAATTTTGTTTTCGGATATGGTACTCGTGGCTTCTCTACAGCACCCTTATTTCACACGTACGGCCATGCGACCCTTTTTCGTTCAATATACACCCGTGGAACCCTTTACATGTACAATACGAATGTGCCCCTGACATCACACAACCTCACATCGGTTCTAGAAAACGTAAAGCCAGAAGTCTTATTTGCTGTTCCCTATGTTCTCAAACTCATCGCAGAATCCCAAAGGGGACTAGATACATTGAGGGCATGTGGAACTGTTACATCATCAGGAAGTGCTTGCCCTGACGAGTTGGGAATCCTGCTTGCAGAGAATGATATACACTATGTCACTTCACTTGGACTGTAAGTATTCCCGGGGACATACATATCTATTTGCTTTATATCTCGTCCATACAGCTGCACAAATGATGCTGAGACGACCCTAGAACCGAAACAGGCGTGTTGATGAGCTCGAAGCGGGAGCGAGGTGACAAAACCTGGGATTATATGAGAATACTACCGTCCGTCAAGCCATATATCATGATGAAACCAATCTCAAACGATGTCTACGAGCTGATAGTTCTCGACGGCCTTAAGTCAAAAAGTACAAGCAATTCTGATGACCCGCCGAATTCGTTCCACACGAGGGATATTTTCTCCCCTCACCCCACCCTTCCAGATGCGTGGAAATACCTCGGCCGCTTAGACGACCGGGTGACTCTCGCAAATGGAGAGAAAGTTTTACCGCTCCCTATTGAGGGTCGTCTTCGACAAGATGCGAATATCAGGGAGGCCGTCGTGTTTGGAATAGGGAGAGACATACCGGGCGTTCTAGCCTTTCGGAGTGAGAAGGCCAGGGCGTTGTCCGACGACGACTTCATGTCCGCCATCTGGCCCGCGGTCGAAG
This sequence comes from Thermoascus crustaceus, assembly GCF_041956765.1. NCBI lineage: Eukaryota > Fungi > Ascomycota > Eurotiomycetes > Eurotiales > Thermoascaceae > Thermoascus > Thermoascus crustaceus. The sequence continues at coordinate 6,579,022 of NW_027192527.1, read as the reverse complement.
ATACCAACTCTCGGGCTGAAGGCTTCTCACAAATCAGTCGTGATATGATAGTGCCCATGTCAGCAGATGTGCAATGTCCGCAAACAGACAAATCCACCATCATTCGCGCTCAGGTATACAAAGTTTTCGCCGATCAGATAAACAGGTGTTACGAGAGACTTCAAAGCCGTGCAGGTGGCAGTATGCGCCTTGAAGAAGACGAACTTCGAAAGTTCCTGTCCGATGTTCTCAGTCATCGTTTGGGAATTCAAGTAGATGGTCCAGACACAGACCTTTTCGCAGCCGGCCTGGACAGTCTCAGGGCTATCCAACTAGTGGCGGAGATAAAAAGGGATCTATATCTTGCGGGTCGCGACGGTGAAGTCAATCAAAATAGCATATATGAGAAACAAACTGTGGCCAGACTCGCAAGGTATCTGCATGCACTTCAGACAGACATGCACATTCCGGATGATAATGAGGAGCTAGAGGTCTCCTCATTGGTGCAAAAATATTCCATTTTCTCAAAGCCCCATGCGGACGTCCCAGCACCTCCGCAGGGCTGGACAGTGGTACGTGTCATCCGATCCGATAACGAAGCGTGAGATTAACAAATTCGGCAGGTTCTAACTGGAGCAACTGGCTCTCTGGGAGCCCATATTCTAGCTCAGCTACTGCCTCGGGAGGACATAGAACGAGTATTTTGTCTTGTTCGCGTAGGGTCGGCGCAATTACCATTACAGCGTATACTCTCGTCACTCAATACGCGATATATAGATATCCCGGAGCAGTTACTTAGAGGTAAGGTAACCGGAATCGCTGGGGATTTTAGCCTACCGAGCCTGGGCATGCCACCTGATGTGATTCAGCGTCTCCAGAAATCTCGATGTCTTATTATTCATGCCGCGTGGGAGGTTAATTTCAATCTCGCTCTCGCCAGCTTCGAGAAGGAGAGTATTGCTGGCACCAAGTACCTCCTTGATTTGTTGTTGTCTTTGCAAACGGCCATGCAGAGCAGATTCGTGTTCTGCAGCTCCATATCCACTGCCGCCAACTCGCCTCCGGGAACGACGGTCACAGAACAGGCAGTCGAAAACATGGCGTATGCACAAGCCACCGGCTACGCCAGGTCCAAACTGGTTGCAGAATACATAGCACAAGCTGCAGCGAAGGCCTCAGCGGACGTGCGCGTGTTGAGAATCGGACAGATCGTTGGTGACAGTATCCACGGCGTGTGGAATGACCATGAAGCTATTCCCCTGATGATACGGTCTGCACGTACCGTCAGCGCACTCCCACAGCTGGATCAGAGATGTTCCTGGCTGCCAGTGGACCGGTGCGCCGCCGTCGTTCTCGAGCTGGCCGGTCTGGGCCCTTCGAACTCAGAGATGCTAACTGCATCGAGTACGCTCCCGCAGGCTCAGTTTTATAACGTGCTTCACCCGATCTCATTTGATTGGACCCATGAATTACTACCAGCCCTACGAGCTTCTGGCATGAAATTCGATGCCGTCCCAGTGCGCGAGTGGCTCGAACGGCTAGAACGCAGCGATCCGGATCCGAAGAATAATCCAAGCGTCAAGCTGCTGAGATTTTGGCAAGAGAGGTATGGGACTGGGGGATCGCATGAAAATAAAGAAACGGTACGATTCAGCACGGTAAAGGCACAAAGAGACAGTGTTGCGCTGCAGGAGGCACAAGACTGCATAAGTAGTGGTCTGGTGGGGAAGTTTGTGAGGCAGTGGTTGAAGACATGGAGTATGTAGACTGAATATTTATATTGACAAATTGCTGGTGGTTACATCCGACTCAGCGGCACCACCAGTCATTTCCGACTCCGTATATGATTTAGCAGACAACAATAGAGATCTGGCCATTCCCATCGATATTCTACTTGTCATTTTCCGGCTCAGCCTCGTGATTCTCATAATCGTCTTCACCGTGTCCTGGCCGCTTGAAATCATCATATCCGCACTGATCCCTCTCTTACGCATCCTGAATAGGCCGAAAGATACCTCAAGTTACTTTTTGACGGATCTGGTCTGGACTGCGCTGATAAGCGCGGGCTAATCTCGAGCTACATTATGCAGCCGATCTTTTTTGTAACTTTATCGTTATCTTCGTCCACATCACCAAAAATTTCTGGATATCCAAGCCCAGCTCTTTCGACGCCAACAATTTACCTATATAGCGACCTGATAATCATTCCTCAAACGGGGTCAACCTCTATAATACTTCCGCCGTCTCACCCATTTCTCGCTCCAATACAGCTCGATGCGCCTCGCTCCGTACACGTATCACGCACTCAAACGGCCTCGGCCGCACATTGAACCCCTCTGTATACGCGAACCTGTCATAGGTTCGCTCTGATCCGTCCTCTTCGCGAACTGGTAGGACGTCATACGCCCAGAGCAGCTTCGCCAGTGCAATGAAGAGGGAGTTCTGCGCCAGGCCGGCCCCAGGGCAAACCCGGCGGCCCCAACCAAAGGAACTGTGGCCGTCCTTGGACGGGTGTGGGGTGGTGCTCTTCTCCTGGGGTGTGGACGTGATGTATGAGCGTGGCATGTAGGGGAGAGATTCCGGAGGGGTGGAATCCGGGAGGAAGCGCAAGGGGTTGAAGTGGTGCGGGTTCGGGTAGTAGGTCGGGTTCAAGTTGATGGCCCAGGAGTTAGACAAAACCGTAGTCCTCTTGGGAATATAGTATCCTTTGTACATGTCGGACGCAGAGTTTGCGTGTGGCGTCCCACCCAAAACAGCGACGGGGCGGATGCGCAGGATCTCCGCGCAGAGGGCTTTGATATAGGGCAGCTTGGCGTCGTCTGTAAAGGTGGGAGAGCGCGCAGAGCCAACGACGGCGTCCAACTCAGCATGGGCGGCCTGCAGGGTAACGGGGTTTGTGACGAGCATGAGGACAGCGCTGCAGAGAGTGCTGGCGGTGGTGTCACTACCAGCGCCAAAGAGGGAGGCCGGGACGAAGGCGAAGTCGCGATCGCTGAGTAGCGAGAAGGCGACGGGATCATCTGCTCGTGCCTCGAGAAGGATTTTGGTTAGGGAATCTGGAATGTCGGATGGATGTTTCGCACGCTTGATGTCCTCCTGTACCTGGCGCACCAGCGCCATATTTACGGCTGCCTCAACCCGTCCGCGGTCCTGGATCTCGGCCTTCCAGGGGGCAAGGCAGTTGGGGATATACTTGAGGACTGGTAGCGTCTCGACCAGGAACCGTCCGGGTATATTCAACGATGCCGCATACTGCATGAATTCCAGGCGCTGGCGGATGATCTTGGAGTTCATCGAGTCAATTCGGTGCCTATACGCGATGCTGAACGCAACACTGGCTGTAAGCCGATCAATAAAGGCCTCGTAAGATGCCGGGTTGCACAGCAGAGAGTAGACGAGCGGCGACGCCTCGGCCTCCTGGACGGACTTACACAGGCGCAGTGCCGACGGATTCAGCGCCTGATGCAGCAACCTGCGACGGATCTGCCAGGCCTTGCCGTACGGCTGAATCAGGATGCCCGCGTTATCCCAATACAGCTCTCCCATAACGATAAACCGTGGTCGTGAACTGTACTTGTTGCTACGTTTCTCGAGCAGGTCAACTGCCACGTTGGGGTCCGAGATGATGACCGTCGGACGTCAGCCGATCCAGAGCGTGAAGATGGGGCCATATATTTGCGACCATTTTTCGAATTGGATTCAGGGGGCAGATTTTGGAATGATGAGCTTGTTCCCGAGAAATGGGGACGGGCGAGGCCCCGGAAGCATCAGAAGATATAGGACGTAGTCATGAACAAGCATGCTCAGGATAATAAAGAGTCCCAGAGTTGGAAGGAAGTACCAACAATGAAGATATGTGAGGAAGATAGATGAGAGTGAAAAATCCTGGGTGACTGTGAACATCTTGAGGTCAGAACCGAGGAGCAGGTCTGTCTTGTCGTGTAAGTATACTGTCAACGTATCTCACAGAACCAGAGAAAAGAAAATTGACCATAAACGTCACATCCGCGCTTTTCAACCACGGCCTGGCAAATCTACTATTCAGTGCGACATCGATGGATAAATATGCGACGGCTTGATGCTGTGTGGGGTTCTCTGGCGGGGAGACCCTTGCCCCGTGGGGTATCACTTATCCGTAGAGTAACCCCAGTCTTGACATGCATCTAGATAATCTCGACTTGCAAAGAACGAGACGGAGATATCCTGCTCTGTCCTCGATCTGGACTGTGGCCCTGCTGCGGGTTCCAATGCAGCATAGATTAAAAGCGCTTCTCCCCCCTTTCCTCACAGAATTCTCTTTCTTTCCGCATGTTTACAGTCAGGCGCAGCAATGGGTTCACTTCTCCGGTAAGGTACGATGTTAGAACCCCAATTGCCAGGTTGCCGGGGACGTTGTCGCCAGGTCGATTTGTCCATGCTGGATGTTGGGCTTAACAATGCGCGTAACGCGTTGCTGTGGCCACGGTTGGTCTTTGCACCAGACCACTTACACATGCATCGCTGCATGATGGGCTATCACAGTAAAGACTCTCGTGACCACTTTCTCTTCGCACCTGAAACCCATATTCGTCGCCGCTGCAACCAATCAGACTCGAATTTTAATTAATTTTACCAGAGGCTCTTAGTTGAATAAACAATGCTGGACTATCCCCGGATTTACCCGTCAATGCTGCCTGATGGCGCAAACGCTGAGATGGATTTTCGCGACACCTCCTTCTTTAAAGTTAACGATCAACTGCCAACACCAGCGCAAGTCAGGGCTATGTCAAATGGTGCTGATGAGACACATGTTCATCCGCCTCCAGTAATATTTGAGGACCTCAATCTACTTGTTAAGTTCGGCCAGTATGTTTATATTGCGGAAGCGCAGTGTCTCTGGGCAATTAGACGAGTGCTTCATGACGAGGTTCCTGTACCGGAAGTATTCGGCTGGCGTGTTGACGACGGTATGGTTTTCATATATATGGAACTGATCCGGGGAGATACGCTCAAGGATCGCTGGAATTCATTGAGTGTTGCAGACAGAGCAGCCGTCTGCGATCAGCTCAAGCGGATTGTGACATCGTTACGACGAGTCAAGCAAGACACTGATCAATTTATCGGTATGGTTAAATGCGTAGTGAAGGTAAAGAATTGTTGATTAACTCACTCTTTAGGATCGATCAATCGACAACCGCTTCTTGATACAGTTTTTGACTACCAACTGCCGGCTGGTCCTTTCACAAGTGCCCGTCTGTTCCATGACTGGCTCTCCTGGTTGCCGCAGAGTGGTCTACCAGACGACCTAAGATATAATGATCCATATCGATCACTCTTGCCCGATGAGGCAGAGATTACGCTAACCCATGGGGACCTCCACAGAGGAAACATCATAATTTCTAACACCAGCCCTCCAGAGGTCCTTGCAGTTATAGATTGGGGCCAGGCTGGCTGGTACCCTGATTACTGGGAGTATTGTAAAGCATGTTACACTTCACATTACGGAGGAGAATGGCGTATTCGATGGATCCCCGAATTTATTTCTCCACGACCGGATGAAAATGAGGTTTTTGTGGAATACATTATGCAACTTGGTGGTTTTTAGGGGGGGGTTTTGGCAACTGTTTGTTTCAGTCGTTTTGAACGTAGAAGATAGAGTACCCCATAAGAGAGCAAAGTTGAGTTCGCCTCCTCCGAGCCAAAATAGAGACACTTTCCGTGTACCATGATGGACTCAGTCTGATATTTTTCCTGGATTCCACACGCCTCAAAAGAGCTATGCATTTTCCTCTCCTCTTCAAAGAAGATGCGCTAGTATGAAACAGTTAAATCTTTCTACGGCGCCAGTTGTCCGGCATAGAGTGGACTCTCAGACCTAGGTATACTGGGGGAGAGGGTATTGGCTTTTTGCATGGGCGCCTGCACCCAAGTCTACCCTGCCGGTTGTGTTAACAGTCTTTTCCCAATAATGACATTGATTGGACCAAGCTGCACCACTTCTGATGTAGATTTTTCGAGACGCCCGTGTAGATGCCCACTTTGAGATTTGTTCTGGCGTTTACAGCGCATGCCGCAGATCCCCAAGGTTCGCGCCCGGGAGCTATACTCTCTACCAACCACAGAAACATCCTTGGGAGCTCATGCTGTTACACCGGTCTCTCTTATTTCCAAGCCTGAGATGTGCGGGTTTTCATGTTGTCCTGCGAATTGCACGTAAGAAACTACCTCCTACTACATGATGATGTCTCCATTGCGTTTTGGCAAGCGCGAACGAGACAGCCTGTGCTCAAGAAAGGATAAATGGCTGCCTGCTTCTCCTCCTCTCTCTGCTACTTATTTCCCTTCTTCACGCCCCTGGTGGGAGAGTGAGATCTACTACTGTGAGTATACCAGTTGGACTTCGAATGCGTCTCTTCCTAGAAATATGCGCTACTTTGTTGGCATGCATCCTGTCAGTGGCATCAATAGTGGTGACCCACAGAACTCATCGCTTCACGAGGTCCAATATCAAGATCTATCGACCCTGCTACAAAACAAAGGGGCCTAGAAAATCCTTGATACGCCGATTAACGACGATGGCCACACGCGAGGTATATCTTGCGAACATACCGCCATTCTACGGCACAGCATAGACATTTTGCTATTTTCGTTCCTTCGGTCGCTAGTCATGAAGTTGGACCTCTAATCAATGTTGTTGGGGCACCGATGGCTGGTTATCAGCTTGAGTTCAGGAGAAACGATCATCCAATGGACAATAGAGAACATGAGGAGCTGGCGCTCCTTGGACATGTCCCTGCGGCTCACATTGTCGATTTAACCGATTTGGGCATAGTTGTGGAGAGTACTGCAAGAGACAACCTGGAGAGAGTAGCAACACAGGTCCCTCCACCTTCAATGAGCCAAAGCTTTTTGGCCCCTGTCGACGGTGTCAGTACAATCATTCCTTCCCGATTACTAGCATCTAAGAATACCTACTAACTTTTATGTAGGTCAAGAACAAAAGATGCCAAGAGTGGACTATGGAGTACGTCGATAGGCTCATTCAGCTACATTATATTGAGCCTGAAGCCCGGAACAATGCACAGTCCCATCGGGATCCCCCAAATCATGGTGTTGGGTTGTAGCCAGCTGGCAGTGGTTTTTTGGGCTTAAGGAGACGATGCCTGGGTCTGAATGTATCGGATTATAAAGAGATGGGGGAAAAGTGACCAGTATGGGGGAAGGAGCCACATGCAATAATGCAGACTATTTATATGGGGATAGATCCAGAATATTGCCTCATGAAATTTACAGAAAAAAATGACGGGGGTTCTCCTAGGCGTATTGACTCTCCTTCATCCGCCACAACTTGTCGAAGAGCTTCAGACCAAAAGGGTTGCTTTAGCGCGTCACGGTCGGCATCTAATCAAAGCAATGCTCGGCTAAGTAAGGGAGCTCTGCTCGTCAGTGATGTACGCTACCGAGGATAAGTGATACGTCGAATTTTTTATGGTATATTGACGGAAGCCAATTGCTCCATTATATATGTAATCGGTCCGAAGTTCCCAGGTTTGAAATAGAAATAATATGTCTTACTATGACTGAAGATCTACACTCGGACAAATTTAGAGACTAGTGTAAGATAGCATCGAGCATTTGAAAATGCATCTAGAATACTGTCAAACATCCCTATTTTATTAAGCAAAGGTGAGAGAACGGAATCAAAGATGGCTTTCTTAGCTGCTTCATCGGCCAAAAACCGACGCTTATTGACATCTCCTTACCTGATGCACCTTTCATGATATATATCTTGAAAATGACGAGTTTCATGGTTGTACTAGGTGCTAGAAGCATTGGAAACGAGATATAATTAAGTACTAATACATCTCGACCACCTGTTTCCTGCATTCGATTGTCTGCCTGGCCAGCTGTCCATTATATGAATCTAGGAATCTAGGAATACAGCCATTCTTTTCTAATCTTCTACGGCTTTTTGTCTCTTTGCTCGGCCAGCACTCCACCCACGCATCAGCTATGATAAACAAAGCTTTTGGGTAGAAAAGACCTTGGGTAGCAATACTCCGGGATCATGCCGATGCCACTGCAACCTGGTGGAGATGGATTAACTTTAATTGACTTTATCTGAGGGTACCGTATTTCCACCGAGACTATAAGGAATTTCGTCCGTAGATTTCTTGCGGCGCAGCTCCTCTCTCTACTCTAGGTACCCACCTAGTAGAACCCCTGTTTGCCCCTATTCCGCATATAGAGCTACACCTCTTGTTCGGGTAAACGTCGAAAAAGAAAATAGAATATGTCAAAGCCAGCATTCTGCAGTGTACAAAAGAGGCATGTCAGTTGGCCCCTAAGCAACGACCGCCAGGATCAGTGATATCGACCATGTACGCTGCATGGTTCTCCGCACTAAATTAAATGAACCCCTCTTGGACTTCATGCACGCGATGAGCTAAAAGGCGGGAGGAACTGCGAACGCATACTATATCGGGTATGTGGACCACTCACTGCTATCAAACGTGGTTCACATGACACGGCCTATGAAACACTCATCATGGACGTGGAGAAATCGGCACAATTGCTCACGGGGACATGGAAGTAATATAAAAAGCCCTTGTATGTTCCGCACTCTTTGTAGGGGAAGCTTCTACTGTAGGCTCTCAAGACATTTCTGCAGTGAGACTTCTGCTGTTGTTGTCTGTTGTCTTCCGGACTTTGTTTGACCCCGAAACTCTCATTCCCGGCGGTTTGGCTTTGTAGAAATCAGAAAATGGAATCCTTTACACCGGATAGGTTGATCCGTGCCCCTAGATAGCCCTCGCGTCTATCACTGCTATACAACATTCGTCGTATATACCCGCTACTTCTCAGGAAAGCAGCCTGACTGACCGGTAATGTCTGTCCCAACAGTGTTGTATACATCAGCGGTGCCGGCTCAGGCATTGGCCGCGCTTCCGCGCTGCAGTTCGTCGCCGACGGCGCGCGCAAGCTGGCCATCGTGGATATTGTCAGCGGCGGTCTCCAGCAATCGACGGCCTTGATCAAGGAGCGCAGCAGCCATGTGGATCTTCTCAGCATTGTGGCCGATCTCTCCAAGGAAGAGGAAGTCCACAGGGTGTTCGCTGAGATCCAGCAACGCTTTGGTCGATTGGATGTCGCAGTGAATTGCGCAGGAATCACGGGCACCTATCTCCCAATTGAACAGCTCAGCAGTGCAGATCTGGATAAGGTCCTGAACGTCAATCTCCGTTCGCTCTGGCTGTGTGAGAAGGCCCAGATCGAGCAGTTCATGAGGCAGGAGGAGCGGCCAGTGATGTGAGTAAAATCCCCTGTAGTATCAGTACGTTAGTCACAGTGCTGAACGCTGGCAGCACCGGCCTCGGGACAAAGACTCGCGGCAGCATCGTGAATATTGCATCCATGCTTGGGACAATCACGATGCCCCATGCTTCTCCATACGTCATGTCGAAGCACGGAGTCGTTGGGCTCACGAAGACGGATGCTCTCGACTACGCCAACAGGGGAATTCGGGTCAATGCGATCTGCCCTGGCTTCATCCAGACCAATCTGCTGGATTCCACGGGCTGGGAGGCGGTAAGTCTTAATCTTCTGACATGTTTTACTTGGTTCGACTTTGTCTATTTGTAGGTATAAGATGGCTAATGCCCCGTTGCAGCTCGCACCGCTCTGCGCTGCCACCCCGATGAACCGCTTGGGAACAGCCGAAGAGGTAGCATTTGTCGTGACATTTTTGGCAAGCGACAGAGCCAGCTTCATGACGGGATCCGTAGTGCTCGCGGATGGCGGGTACACCGTGAAATGAAGGGAGGTTCTCGATGTTTATTCTTTGGGGACATGAATGACCACTATTTGCTTTCTCAAGTATAACTGTTGACGCCTTTATAAATATACTAGTGATAGCTCCGTTGCTTGCATTCACCATGGCCTTCTTGGGTTTAGTGGACGTTACGGCTGAAGAAGACTTGACCTCGAAGACGATATACCTTCCAATGGCAACGAGCGCATTCTGCTTATAAGACAGTTGAGGGTCGGCACAAGTCTCTACTGCCCTTAGACGAACCAAAATAAGTTTGCCAGAAACGAGCTGGTGGTAGGAATCATTGCCGAGCGTTAAATATTCGAGAAAAGAAATGTTGATATATAAATGCTAGCCCTCTAGCACCTTGAAACCAACTTTGCAAGCATGTTCCTGCAAATATTCATTAACTTTCACTCTCCTGAAAGAAAAAGGATATACCAACCTTGACCTCGACAAACGTGTCATCATACACCAACTCGAAGCGACTCGTGATAGCCGGTGATATGCTTTCCCACCCAGGACCTGGTACCGTAGCATACTGTCGATGCACAGCCGCTAGCAAAGTCTTCATCTCTACCATTGCCAAACTGGAGAACAACAAGCGTCAGCATCATACCACCGAAGAAAGAGAACAACCGTCTAACTTACTGCATGCCAATACACATCCTTGCTCCACTGGAGAACGGCCACCACCAGCGCTTCATATTTGCAACACCATCAGGATCACCAAGCCACCTATCTGGGTCAAACCTGAGCGGGTCCGGGAAAACTTCCGGATTTCGATGCAACGAGTAGGCCTGGCAGCTAGCTATTGTCCCGGGATGAAGTTTATATCCATCAATTGTCACCTCGTGCATACTCATACGTGGCTGCGACGCTGGGATAGGAGCATAGAGCCGCAACGTCTCCTTAATTACTGCGTCTAAGAATGGGAGTCTATCGCATACTTCCACACGCGGTATTCCATCGCTATTGATATCAGAATCTGTTAGTGAAGTCATTTCTGCGACGAGATGCTGCTGAAAATGTGCGTTGTGAGGCAACGACAGAGCCCAGATGGCGAACATGAGCGTGTCACTGGTTGTGTTCAGTCCGGCGTCCAGATGGTCTGCGCACTCCGCGACGATATCAAGATCAGTAAGTTCTCCCTTCCCATGAACATTATGCTCTTCTAATAGTTTCCTCATGATACCCTGGCTTGGCTTCCCATCATTGCCCTGGACCCAATTTGACCAGTATTTTCTCCATGCCTGCAGTGCATAGTCTTGGACACCACTGTAAGCAATTGGCTTGTCTCCGGGAAGGAGACTGATCTTTCTTAGTAAATACTGCGCAAGACCACTGCGTGACATTGCCCAGCTCGTATAGTTTGGAAAGTGAATCTGAAACCATGAGCGCTTGCGACGAGTAGGCTCGGTGATGTCGTTCAGTATTTCCCTATCAGAAGTAACTCCATCAAGGGCAGCCGTGGCTCCCCAGTCTCCAAAAACCACCCATGTGACATTATCGAAAGCGTAGTAGTGCAGACTCTTGGACAGCCCCATTGCAGTTTCCGGCTCCGATTTTATAAGGTTCAAGAACTGCAAAACCTTCGACTCTATAGACGCTGCAACGGAGCCTCGCAGTATCGTCGATTTAGAATAAGATTGGTTCAGCAGTTTCTTCCTCTTTGCATGTTCGGCAGAAGTGTGGAATGTGAACAGATGCTGTCGCCCGTATATATCGAACATCCTGTAGAAGGCCGGTCGCTCAAAGCTACTGCCAGCCCCGTAGATGGTGCGTAAGGCAGACAGTGAGTTGAAGGAGACTTCATTTGGCCCGATACGGACGACGGGGCCATATTTCTGATGTAATGTGTGAATCGTGCGGGTGCGAGTGCCGCGCCAGTCTTCGAAGGCAAGTCGCCACTTCGTAAAGGCGAAGGTCTTAGGACCGGGGATGCCGCGCAAGGCATCACCTATCAGACAAGCCCAGATGAAGTGGATGATTAGGAGGGAGACAAAGAATACCGGACCGATAATACCACAGCCAGTGACAAGGTGCCTCAGGACTTGCTAGACGTTAGCTTTCAGGTCGTAGAAGGCAATAGAGCACGCTGTACCTGAGACCACAGCCATTGTTTGTCATTCGAGTCGACAAGACGACCAAACGTAAACAACCCAACCTTCTCACGAGAGATAAGTGAGTAATCCCTATCTAAATACTGAAAAGAATCACGAGAGGACAGATAAAGCCCCTCATATATCGGCGACGTTGCCAGCGTTCTCGGGGAGTTCCACGTCCTCGTCTCTATCCGAGACGATCAGAAAAGGAGCCCAGACCAATCGACCAGCTATCGAGGTTGCTCCTAAGGTACAGGTAGCTAGGACACCCCAATCTGAATCGCGAACCAAGTTCAATTCCTCTGTTCAGCTGTCCTGGTCTCTGCCGCGGCGTTTCTCGTGGTCCAGTGTCGCAGCGAGAAAATCGAGCGGCTGATAGCGCTTCGGATAGATCGTCATCTAGCGTCTGAGTCTTATCTCGACATCGAAGAGTTTCAGCCGCCCGATACGCCAGGCCTAGGCACAGAGAATACGGAGAGGCTCAGCTATGGACAGTATCAGTATAGCAAGCTTCCAGACCCGCCAGATGCGCGCATCTCGTAACGCAGAGATAACGCCTCGAGTCCCGTGCGAGCAATGGTGATTAAAAGGCCGTGGAGTCTCGCGATAGTCTCCCCCGTCATGCCATTGATGTCGAAAGCTTGTGTAATAGCATTTGAAAAGCATCCATATTGGGCTCGCGAATTATGGACACATCGCAGCATTGCTCTTCCGCTATCGGCAACGAAGGAAAGTCTCATACCCACGACGTGACGACCACCGTGCCCAGCGAACAAGATGTCTCGGAAGGAGAGCTGGTCTCTGCGGGATCACAGCATCTCCATCGTAAACTGCGAGGCAAGGAGGTTCAGCTCTTTGCGGTGGGAGGCGCTATCGGTACATGTATGTTTGTCTGCACTGCCTGAAATGATGCGAGTTACGGCTAATGTCGAACACAGCGCTCTTCGTGCAGATGGGAGCTGTCTTGCCTAAAGGAGGACCGGCGGGACTTTTCCTTGGTTTTGTGGCGTATGGAACGATCATGGTTGCAGTGAATCAGTGCTTTGGTAAGTTAACCAAGCAACAAGGAGAGCTCTGTGCGCTGATACTTTAACGCAGCTGAGATGGTGTGCTACATGCCTATTCCATCACCGTTCGTTCGACTCGCGGGCCATTGGGTCGACGAGGCGCTGAGCTTTGCTATGGGATGGAACTTCTTCTTGACAATGGGTAAGATGTACACCTTTATATCTGTATGTCTTACATCTACTGATCCTATCAGCACTCGGAATACCATACGAGATCGTTGCTCTTAATGTCCTCCTTACCTACTGGACCGACAAAGTCCCCGTAGCAGCAGTTGTTGCCATCGCCATCGTTCTTTATGCGTATGAGTCCCGACCTACATCACTAGAAGAACGTCTCTGATCACGTCTGTAGGATTCTAAACATACTAACAGTGCGCTATTTTGGCGTTGCTGAGTTCTATCTCGCCATCTTCAAAATCATCCTCATGGTCGGGTTGATTATGTTCACGTTCGTCACCATGGTTGGTGGCAATCCGCATCACGACGCCTATGGCTTTCGATACTGGAATGACCCGGTCGGTCTCACTTTGTCGACTGTTATTATTACCACGGCTAACACATCATCAAGGGAGCATTCGTTTCGTACCTCGCACCGGGAAATAAAGGCCGCTTCCTCGGGGTCTTAAGCTGCATGATTCAAGCGTCCTTCACGTAACGGCTGCTCTGCTCTTTCCTTTTAGTTCATTGTCACGCTAATCGATACCAAAATGGTTGGACCAGAATACATCTCCATGGCTGCTGGCGAGACGGAACGTCCGCGCAAGATCATGCGCAAAGCGTACTCGTCTTTCGTCTGGCGTCTTATGTTTTTCTTCTGTCTCGGGGCACTCTGTATCGGGATTGTCATCCCGTATAATGACGAGACTCTTGCTGCTACCATTGCGGGGAGCAGGAAGGGTAGCGGGACTGGAGCTGCGTAAGTCGACCTATCCTATATCCTGACTTTTTATACAGCGCACAGGAGATGGCTAACACCATATGATAGTTCACCCTACGTCATAGCAATGAACCACTTCAACATCAGAATCCTCCCAGACATCGTCAACGCCCTAATCATGACCTCCGTCTTCTCCGCGGGAAACATCCTCGTCTTCTCCGCAGCCCGCACCCTCCACGGCATGTCCCTCGAAGGCAAAGCCCCCACATTCTTCTCCAAATGCTCCAAATCCGGCCTCCCCTACTACTCCGTCCTCGCCGCCATGGCATTCTGCCTCCTCGGCTTCCTCCAAGTCAGCCACAGCTCCGCGACGGTGCTCAACTGGCTCGTCAGCGTGATTACCGCGTCGTATCTGCTGAATTACCTCGGGACGTGCGTCACATATTTACATTTCTACGCGTCGCTCCGTAAACAGGGCGTCGATAGGAACACGCTCCCCTATAAGGGACGGTTCCAGCCCTACGCGGCGTGGTACGCCGTCGGTGGCACAGCCGTCATGACATTGATACTGGGGTATAACCTCTTCATCGACGGACAGTGGGATATCACGAGTTTCCTTCTGGACTATACCATGGTTGGGTTTTTCACCGCGGCGTTTGTGGTCTGGAAGGTGTGCAAGCGGACGAAGTATGTGTGGGCCGGGACGGCGGATCTTGGATTGGGAGGGACGAAGAAGGAGATTGAGCTGTACGAGGAATCTTGCGTGCCGCTGCCACAGGGGAAGGCGGCGGGCTTTTTTAGTCGTCTGTTCGAGTGAGGGTTTAGCGGAGTGGGGTGTTGGGTAGCTTCTGGCTACGTTTTATATATATTGCGTTTTTTTTTCTGCGTTGGAATAACTGCTATTGGCGGTACGCTTGCAACGACTCGATCTCTTTAACTCCTGTACTCTAGAATAGTTGCATAGCTAGCCTGAAGCCATAAATATATATATAAACAGGTATAGTTTCCCATGGCGAACTATCGTCCCCCGAATCCACAAAGAACGGAGCCCCTTTTCTCCATAAGTCGCTGATCGACCAAATCACGTCTACTACGCTACGACGCTTATTGTATCCCTATTATCTGCTGTGCAGTTGCGCATATGCTGCTCACAGCTCCTGCTTGTCCATATTATCATCGTACTAAAGAGGAAGATAAAGATAGAACCTTGTTTAATGGCGGTTCTACAATACAAGCGGACGAGTTGTTGGTCAGAATCCATGGAACACAGACCGTCAGCAGAAGAACAGGGTATTCTTTCTTCGTTATTCGTTTCCGTTATAGACATTTCTAGCTTTGAAGTGCTTTTTGTCTAATATGTGAATAATCTCCTGCCACGATCGTTGCTAACCGCATACACACACCTCTTTTCGAGTTTGGAAAGGGCAGTAATTCCGGAGAGCCATGCGTAACACCGTCATCAGTAATATTTATTATGGGAGTCCGACGATCGTTTATCCCTCGAAGGTCCTGCGCTTGGCTATGAAGTTGGGCTCACCGAAGACCTCCTTGACGCCCTCTTCCGCCAGGACGCGCTTGTACCACTCGACGGTCTTGGGGTAGTTCTTGCGCAGGTCATCATCGAGGACATGTGCGAAACCCCATACCAGCGCACTGGCCAGGGACAGGTCCGCCAGGCTGAGCTTGTCGTCCGTCGCAACCCAGGTGCGGCCACTGCTCAGGTGAGTCTCCAGGGCAGCGACCGCACGCTGGAGCCTCTCGAGGGCGGTGGTCTCGGTCTTCTCGTCGTACGGGGCGATGCCGAACCGCCAGAGGATGAGACGGGTCACGTTGTCGAGGACCTCACCGGCACCGAAGGAGATCCACTGGCGGATGGTGGCGCGCTGGGTGGGAGTGGTGCCCAGCAGCTGGCCGGCGGCAGGGCCGCTCTCCGCGACGTACTGGGCGATGGCGTCGGACTCGAAAAGCTTGGTGCCGTCGGCGCCCTCGAAGGCGGGGACCTTGCCCAGCGGGAACTTGGCCAGGAACTCGGGCTCGCGGTTGGTCTTGCCCATGGTGAAGTCGGGGGCGACGGTGACCTCGAGGCCATTGAGTTTGCCCGCGGCTTGGATCTGCGTGGAGCTCCAGTCAGCTGCTTGTCCACTGAAAGAGAGAAGTTATAGTCTTAGAAGGCCGTGACAAAGGGACCCGCTCACCTTCCAGATGCGGGGGTTGGGGAAGTAGGTGTAGAGAGTTCCGAAAGGCGCCATGGTGAGCTGCTGTCAATGAGTATGGATGATAATATTACTGTCGAAGACGGGACGATGAAGAGGACGACGAAGCAGGACGGATGGACGCTGGAGAGGATGGACCGCAGACGGAGGGGAGCTTAAGTACCTAGGTAGGTAAGTTAGGTCTCGCTAGCATTAGTAATTGCTCCGAGTGGGCATGCAGCTGGTCCGTTTCACTGCTGACAGGAAGCTTCTCGAAGGCATTGCGGTGAATCGGGGCATGTTGCAGGGTGTTAACATAGGTAAACTGCCGCTGCACCCAATAGAAGGATCAGAGTCAACACGAATGAGCCTGATATTGAGGATATTGCAGCGTCTGACAGTCCACCACGGTCTCGATGTGATGGACGCGCTGCGGGGTCCTCATGTTGGTGGGTCGATCCGGTGGGATGATGGACAGCATAAAGAACAACACCCCACCTGTCAGTCCATAACCTCCGATCAGCGGACAGAAAACAGCCAAACCCTACAACACATACTAAAAGAAGATTGTATCAGTAATCAGATTTACACAGCCGCAAACACTCGTCTGTACTGGTATACTTGTCCTGTCGTGCAACGATGGTGTTTACTCCTGCTCGGCCTCTCGGCGGTCTGATCCCACCGGCCCGATGGCGCTAGACCAAGCAGCGTTAGCGCTTCCCCGCGCCGAGTTCGAGACGGGAAACAGCTCGGCATCGTCTCACTTCACAATAACTGATCACAGTCCGCAATCGAAGAAGATGATGCACGACAGACAGCAGTTGTTTACTAATATCCAATAACTTAGCTACAGCAATAACAGTCTCAAGGATGGGCGACGATAGATGTCATTGGAGCAGACGCTGGCTGCACCAGGAACAGCGTGCTCTCCCAGCCAGCTCCGATCCCCACCACTTTTGGTGCTTTCTGGTCAACTCTATCCTCGTCGAATCTCACCTCCTGCCATGCCTCTGAAAATTTCCGCGCCTCCTCTTCTTCCTGCTCATAGTTGTGCCCGGGCTGAGGGGACACGTGTTTGTGCCACGCTCCGAGTTGTCCATAGTTACCATCTCCGGCTGTGAAAACGCGCCCATCAGCCAAGAGAGCAACAATGTGGTTCCTCCCCACGGCCACCTCGGCTACTTTCGAGGAGCTGGAGCTGTCTTCTACACCGATGTCAGTGTACAGGCGTGTGCGAGAAGGTACGAATGGCGGAAGAGCGAGTGAGGGATCATAGTCGCGGTCATTGAGATCTTTAAGATGGGGTTCTGCATGCAATTCCCGGGTCGAGAAGACATACAGGCCACCGTCCCGGGAGACGGCCGCGCCGATGGTCGGTCCCGCGACAAGGCGGGCAATCGGGGGAAGGTCGAGCCGCAGGAGAGAGGAAAGGGTCGGATGATCTGGGAACTGTTCCCGGGGGATCTGCGACGTCGTCACCGCGTGGTTGATCCCACCGGTCCCATCCCGCACCAAGGCATCCTGCAGCGTGGAACGGCAGCTCATACCGCTCGAGCTGGCGCGTCCCCAGATGTAGACCTCACCCGCGGCTGTCGAGGCTAAGCAGTGAGTCCCACGAACATCTCCGCCGATGATGAGATTCATGACCTTGCTCGGAAACGTGGTGCTCCGGTGCATGACGATGGCACCTCCAAGCCATGCGACCAGGTCGTCGATGGTAGAGAGCCGATATACCGTACGCGGTTGCTCTGGAAATACTACGGCCGGCCATGTGTCTCCCATGCCGTTGGTAACTTCCTCCCCGAGGGCTGCATGCAGAAATGGCCGATGACGAGACGGGCTGGTGAGCTCAGAAAGACCCGGCGGCTGCTGCTCGATAACATAAATGCCACCGTCGCGCGTCAGCAGACCTAGAGGAAACAGCTTCCGGTTGTCGAAAACGTCAATCGGATCTGCATGCGGTAGCACAAACCACATGTTCTGGATTCTTAGTTCCTGCTCTGTGGTTAAGAGCTTCTTGAGAGAAACGTCGATACCGAGCCGGCCATCGCCACTCCAGAGGCAAGTGGAGTTCGTTTCACCATCATCCTCGCTGATTTTCAAGATGTTCTGCGCATCTGTGGACAATATTTCAATCACGCCCCTTCCAGACAGAACGCGAGTGGGACGCAGAGCTACCAACAGGCAGCTGTGATCCGTCGGGTCCTCAACGCACACCTGTCCGGAGCTAATAAATTTGCAGCGATTCGAACAGGATATATCCTGCTTCTCGCAGGCTATAGGTTGACTCGATGAGAGAAGCGGGTTCCTTCCGCAGACGAACAGATCCATGTCATATGCACAAATATACTAACCCACCTGACTGTACAAGTAGATAAGTGAGAGCATTCCAAGGGTCCTGCACATTGACGGTGATAAAATTTAGATATAACAAAACCTAGGATGATACACGTTATAAGAGTTTCACTCAGAACAAGCCGATTAGCGGAAGCACTGTCTTCATCTATCCGACAACGCGTCGAAGGGAACAAGGCCGTGGACGTTAGTGATCAGAGGCCTGAGTTTTACTTGCACGGTGTGCAAGCTATTCCACCTTCACGGTCTCAAAGACATATTCAGCCATGATTTCTTGTTTATACGGGAGCAAGCCGTCTTTTGAGGATAAACGGGGTACATACAAAGTAGAGGTCAGAAGGGCCATCATAATAATCATCCTGACGAAGCGGGTGGGCAAATTGGATGACTAAGCGGGCGACGCGGAACGCGTCCCGGCGCCGTACACCGAACGCAGCTGTAGACAAGTTCCTGAGCTTCATCTTGTCCCATCACAGCTGGATGCGCTGCTCTTATTGTTGCTATTGGACTATAGTAACTTGGATAATCATGTTATTCTGTACAGAGCCCCCTCAATCTCATCATCCTTCATGTATCGTGGAGAAATGCGGCACTTTGACCCGCAATTGCTACCTGGCAGTCGAGCATCATGACCGGGCTAGTCGATCCAGCTGAAAGGTCAAGCCTCGAAAATTTAAAGCCGGCCATTTTCGCTCGTGCGTGGCCATTAAATGGGGCTCTAGGCCACCAAAGGCGTCCCGGTCTAAAGGAACAGCCACATCGAGTCAGATGTCATATTATGGCTTCGTCGATCGTAAGAGCCCTGCATTCGGGCGTCATCACATGAGTGCGTAAGCGACTTTCCCGTCATTTCAGCCGCGAGCTGGATGATTCAGCCTTAAGGACCTTGTGCCCCGGCATTGTGCAGGGGCTGATATACGAAGCCAAGAAAAAAAGAAAAGAAACGGGAAGAAACACCTTCGGAGTTACCGACACTACTCAAAGGATTACAGGGGCTTCTAGATGTGTCCGATGGACAAAAAGAATTGACTCGCTATTTTATGTTGTCTATCCGTCTCGAGATCTCACAAACAACAGGAGCTGACGCAATCTATATGTGCGAGATCCCTGGAGATGGAAGGTCTTGACCAGTCAGCAAATGACAACCATCATGCTCTATCAAGTACGATGATTCGCAACGCGCATAGCAAAGCTTCAAGACCATTGGTTGCGCCACAGCTTGTCTATTACTCGCTATCCATGTTCAGCACCTAGCTGGGCGCAGCTGTGCTTATGCTTTATGCCATAGGGCTGATGGCAGAGGTCTAGGCTCTAAGATCTGACACGATGAAGTTTTTTTCTCATATAGTTCAGCTCGTATATAAGGGCACTCCTATGTCTTCATTTCCAAGTATCTTTGTGAATCTGCTTCGAGAACTGTTTGCGTTGTTCATCAACTTCGTCAGCGGAGGCTATTTTTGGAGAACTCAGCGTTTATTGCATCGACATGAGATTGCATTAATCATGAGCAGTATATCTGAAAATAATTCCCCGGTCCATCTTAACGGCACCAATGGTGTCTATGTGGGCAAAACTAATGTCTCTTCCAATGTCCCCACAGCTACAGCGCGGTCGAAACTTGACACCTACGTCTATAATGGAGAGTCGAAAAGATTCCCGAGAATCTCGAGACCGGTGGAACTAGTGAGACCGTCCTACGATGTCGTTGTAGTCGGTTCTGGATACGGTGGAGGTGTCGCTGCAAGCCGCATGGCCCGTGGCGGTCAATCCGTATGTCTGCTGGAACTGGGGAAGGAAAAGTGGCGTATGTCATCTGCTTTCTTTTCCCAGAGATAAACCGAAATCTAACCCCGAGAGTTACTAGCCGGAGAATACCCAAGCAATCTCGCAGAGGCATTACCGGAGCTTCGCGTATCTGGCAACTTTACGCCATTCGACAAGAACGGGCCATACATCAAGGAGGGTGATGTCCAAGGACTATACCACCTAGTTCTGGGACAAGGGCAGAATGCCTTTGTTGGACACGGTATCCCTGTTCGCCTACGTCTGACAATTTCCGGTGTTAACATGTGGTGACAGGACTTGGCGGAACAAGCCTGCTCAATGCCAACGTATTTCTGGAAGCTGACAGTAAATCGCTGGCTACGGATGCGTGGCCCGAGACGCTACGGAAACCTGGGGCTCTCGATAAATGTATGTTACTCCCAAAACTTGTATGCGAACTATGTTGACGACAGACGTAAAGACTACGGTCTGGCACGGGATGTTCTGCAACCAGAGCCGTACCCCGAACACTTCCCGACACTTCCCAAACTAGAACTACTGAAGAAGCAGGCTGATGCACTGGGTCTGGGTAACCGTTTCTACCGTGTCCCGCAGACGACAAGATTTGAGAATGGTCCCAACTGCACAGGCGTTGACATGCAAGCCAGCACGTTAACGGGAATGGATTCAACCGGCGTGAATGACGGAAGCAAGTCGAGTACGCTTGTCAATTACTTGGCTGATGCTTGGAACTGGGGTGCTGAACTGTATGAAGCCCCAATCCGACTATTTGATGAAAAGCTAACATGCCTAGGTTTTGCAACTGCGAGGTCCGCTACGTCAAGAAACATCCGACGGGCCAAGGATACTTGGTATTCTTTGCGTGGCATGGAAGCAAAAGGTCGGAATTCAAGGACAACTTCTACAGCGACCTGATGTGGGTTCATGCTAAGAAGTTCGTTTTCCTGGGAGCCGGTGCCCTCGGAACCACCGAGATACTTCTAAGGAGCAAACAGGTCGGTTTGAAGATGAGCAATAAAGTCGGGACCGATATGAGCGGAAACGGGGATATTCTTGCTTTTGGGTAAGCAATCCTAACTACATTGTGGCGTTCTCTAATCAAACCAGGTACAACACGGACTACGAGGTCAACTCCATGGGTCGAGAGGTCCCGAATCCAGAGAAGCCGATTGGGCCTACAATAGCAGGTGTCATCGATTGCAGAGATCAACCTAATCCCCTCGACGGATTTGTCATTGAGGAAGGCGCTGTACCGGAAGCCCTAGTCCCAGGGCTGCAGGGGATGCTCGCAGCGATGCCAGGCAAAGTCCGCCCCCGAGACATCAGCATTTTGGAAAAGATACAGAAGAAGCTAGCAGAGAGCAAGAGTACCCTTGTTGGACCATATACGCCGAATGGGAGTGTCGAGCGAACGCAAGTTTATCTCATCATGAGTCACGACAGCAACCAAGCTATCATGTCTCTGGAGGATGACCAGCCCGTGTTGAGATTCCTAGGTGTTGGCCGCAGCGACCATGTCAAGTACTTGAACGGCATTCTTGAGAAGGCCACGAATGCAGTTGGGGGGACTTTCGTCAACAATCCGTTCTTCGCTGCTCTGGGAGAGCAACAGGTAAGCGTTCGATCACCCCTTATGCGTGAGCAGTTTCTAATGTTGGAAAGATTACCGTCCATCCCATTGGCGGTGCAAACATCAGCCCGGATGGGACAGCACGGTCCGGAGTAACATCTGAGTTTGGCGAATTGCTGACAGGGAATGGCTGCGAGAGGCATGAAGGACTTGTCGTTGTCGACGGAGCCGTCATCCCATCCGCATTGGGTGTCAATCCTTTTGCTACCATAACAGCCTTGGCCGAAAGATCCGTCGAGGCAATGGCAAATAGGAATGGAATAGTGATAGATTATGAGACGAAGAATGGTAATGCGGCCAACCCTTGCGATGAACTATGGCTGAGTTGTATTAGGACGTTTGGACCTTTTTGGACCGCCATCGCGATTGCTCCCAGTGCCTGATGAGAACTACAGCAGAGCCTTGACTATCATAAAGGACGCCCAAATGGGCTCCAAAAGGGGTTTGCAGTTCACGGAGGTCATGTCAGGATTCATGTACATGGGAGATGATATAGAGGATTTCGAGATTGCCGCAGACGCGGCGAAGGCATCAGCCATGTCGGCACGCTTCTTTCTGAGTGTCCATGCGTGGGACATCGACAATCGTGAGTTCATCAGTCAAGATGATCTTCTCATATTTAGGTACTAACCATCATAGTTGTATCACGCGAGGATCACCCTGCTATGCTGACCGGAACTTTCATCTGTGGATCCCTCCCTGGAAGTCCCTTCATGGTTCTTCGAGGGACGTTCCAGCTGTTCAACAATGATCCACGTGCGCCGGGCACGAAGAACCTTACCTATGATTTTGACATGATATCCACACATGGAGAAACCTTCCATTTCCATGGCTATAAGGTGGTTGACTCTTCAGTTGCCTTCTCGCCTCTTGAAACCTGGAAGGCTACATCGACGCTCTATGTCAACCTCAGGAGGGCGGATAAATCAGTCGTCAGCCGTGGAATACTCCATATTCAGCCTTCGGACTTTGGCTCGGAACTCAAAACCCTGTCTCCCACTGGAAAAGGCGCATTATTGAAGGCGAAATCTGCTGGACAGTTTTTGACATACTTCAGCAAGCAGCTGGCCAGAGTCTTCTTTGCACCTTTCAGCGGATTGCAGTGGCCAGAAATAACAACATCTGGATATATGGCGAAGCAGCCACCGTCCCGGACATTTGAGATCTTAGCGTCAGACAATGTACCCAGTACAATGCAGGTGTGGAATCCTCCGAACGGCGGCAGTGCCCGTCCAAATGCCCCGCGGCTCCTATTGATCCCCGGTGCAGCGGTCGACCATCAAATATTTGCGTTACCTACCATTGAAACCAACGCCGTGGAATACTTCTTGAGGGAAGGATTCCAGGTATTCACCATCACGCACCGCGTTGGTTTGACACCCGTTGCCCAAAAGGGCTACACAACCTTCGACGCGCGCCTCGACATCCGCGCAGCCTTGGAGAAGATCCGCAGCATCCAGGGATCCGACGTCCCTATCTATGTCATTGCCCACTGCGCGGGGTCGCTAGCTCTGTCGATGGGTCTCCTCGACGGGACAATCCCGTCGAAGTGGATCAGTGGTATCACAGCTTCGAATGTGTTCATGAATCCGATCTTCGGGAGGGCAAACCAGTTGAAGGCGAACCTACCGCTGCCGCTGACGAAGATCTACGGGAGCCTCCTTGGATCATGGTACTCGTGCATCTCCAGCCGCGAGGATACTTTTCTCCAGCAGGTCCTCAACCAGGTCCTACGCTTCTACCCCGTAGGAGGAAGGACAGAAATATGCAACTCTGTCGTCTGCCACAGGAGCGAATTGGCTTTCGGACGGTAAGAACCCACACCATATTTTACTACCCCTAATCTTCTCACCGTGAACTGACCTGATTGATTGATTCCAGCCTCTGGTCCCACCACAACCTCAACGACTCCACGCACCGCAACCTATCCCACTTCCTCGGCGGCACCTCGATGGATGCCCTCGTCCACCTCGTCGAGATGGGCAAAAACGGCCACGTGATGAACAACGCCTTCGAATCCCTCGTCACAGACACAAACCTCGCCCGGCTGAAGGGGATCCCGATTTTCTTCTTCTCGGGGTCCAAGAACGTCGTCTTCAGCCCGGAGTCGACGACCACGTCGTACTTTAAGCTGTCGAGCCTCTTCGTGGACGGGAAGTACGATCGGGTGGAGTTTGCAGGGAGAGGGCATCTGGATTGTTGGATGGGGGCGGATGCCGTGAAGGATGTCTATCCGGCTGTGAAGGGGCATATCGAGGAAGTTATTTCGAAGCGGGCGAAAGATTTCGCGTAGTCCTTTGACGTAATAATCGGCAAGGTTGGGTATATATGTTGAATTGGGGAATCGGCGTGTGACATTTTATTGGGTTTTGGAACATGATATACCGTTGTTTTCTGCCTCTCATCTCCTATCTCCTAGGAGTCCTGGCGTTCCGCAGTATCCATATGTATAAATATTCGCCCTACTCTATGTAATAATTTAAAATGCACTCAAAGACAACAGTATCTATACTATCTCTGTAAGCTCTACATTATCAGTATCAACATCCATCTCATGATTCGCGGTGCATAAATTGCCACAATTCCAGCCACAGTGATGATATATCTACAAGCTGTGAGAATATGTCCCAGTTAATCAAGGCGGAGCAATCGAACCAACCGGGCCTTATCCTCCACGTAGTCCTTGAGGGCCTTGTCCACCTCCAGAACGCCTAAGACCTCAGCATAATCACCCGGGCTGAGAGGATGCACCACCCAAGGGCCGGGCCTGAAGCCGTCGCAATGACGCCGCAGCAGGTCGACAGCTTGAGATATAGCTGACAGACGCTTCTCGTCCTTTTGGCGGAGGGGTTAATGGCGACTCAATGATACTGGCAGGCGGGGTCTCGTTCTGGACCGCCATGAGATGTCACTCTGAGCATAATTGCTTTGATGTTGGATGTCCAGATGTCTGTTTGGGACCTAGTAAGGCTATCACCACGTGATGTAATTTAGTCCAGCGCCAAAAAAGGCATAACTATCTACCATTCTCCCAATCAACCACGCAACGGAGAGCAAGAGAAAGTATCATGAAGCCCAGCACAGCAAAAAAGATATCCAAGAACTGAGCAAACATCGTCATCCCTTGGCACAGACGAGACGCAGACTCTTAACCTGATCATGCAGATCCCCCGATTGATATTAACGCTCGTTGATCCACCCAAACCCCAGACGTTTTTGGCCCCCACGCCTAAGTCTGCCCAGCTGGACGGTCGAGGCTGCGGATACGAGAGATGCCAAAGACTAATAGAATATTGAGTTGCCATGCGGCGACCGATGCTCGGCCTGTTCTCAGGTCCTTGTCGACCCCATAGCGCTGCCATCCGCGACAGGAAGGTCGATGGTCAGCCAAGAAGTGCCGTGTATACTTCATACTGCACAGCCTCCTTTCCCAAGAGATTCATCTCGATCTGCAGAATACGATATCCCTGCCATCAGGTACGGAGTACTAACCCCTTCACGGTTTCTTCACCGGCAGCATATGAGCTGCGAGACTCAAACATACCAATCGTCTTTCTTCACAATCTGTCCTTGCTGCTGCAGATTTAAACATACCCAGATCCATCCAGCTAAATACCGCATACAGCTCAGACCATCCCAAGATCCGGCGTTGGCTATATTACCGCCGAGAAAGGCGGACATCTTGGCAAGCCTCGTGGACAGTCGCCACGGCGCGTCGCTCCGCGTCATCATGGAGCAGTCGATCTTGTCGAAAGAGCTATCGGCGATGAATCTCCTTCCCCTTCCTGGGACCATTGGCTGTCAGAGCACCTGAACAACAAGAATACTCCCAACTCTGGGTTTACGGCTTGTCGAACAGTTGCCCAAGCCAACAGCGCGGCTGAGCAGGACTTGTCGCTTCTTTCTTCTTTCTAGAGTTTTTCCATAATAAGATGGGAGGAGGGACGTCATTAAGGGGCTCTCACCTCTCCTGATCTGAGGGAATTATCATTCCCGTCTTCGTGGCCTTCCCTGCTCATTAAACCCACCCTGCTGGCTCTTGACCCATCTCCCACGACCACGTCCAGCGGAAGCACAAGGACCATGGCATACACCATTTCCAGAAGTGCTCACGAACACCCCTTCTCGATGACGAAGGCTCTCTTCCTCCTATCCTACTACCTCTCCACCGTGGCAGCGATATGCTGGACACCCAACCACCGTGATGTCAACGCCGGTATCAAGGAGGGCGAGCCGGACAACTACGTGCCCTGCAACCCGGACGCCGTGGCGAGCATGTGCTGCGCGACATGGGACGTGTGTGTCACGCCGCTGGGCCTGTGCTATAACGAGGCAAACCAGCTGTGGTGGAGGGAGAGCTGTACCGACTCGTCGTGGCAGAGCGACAACTGCGTGAAGCTCTTTCTGACGGAGAGTGATGGAGGTGAGTGAGCCAGATATCTACCTAATCTACCTCTTTAGACCAGCGAGAACATCAACCTAACTGAACCCACTTTAGATATCTCGCTCACCCAATGCGCCAACGGATCATGGTGCGCGTTCGCCAACGCCACAGGCGTCGAATGCTGCAACGAAGGAAGGGGTGTATATCTCGACTCGATGGCCACAGCAAGTTCAACCCTCCCTACCAGCACTAGCCCCCCAACATCGACGACAGCAACACCAGCCGCAATCACCACCACAACCCCGGCCGCATCAGCAGAGCCACAAGAAGAAGACGCAGAAGCAGGATCAGAATCAGGCCACGGCCTCTCCTCCAGCGCCCGAACCGGCCTCGGCATCGGCATCGGCCTAGGCGGCTTCGGCGCCATCGCTCTAATGTCCGTCGTCTTCATCTGCCGACGGCACCGACGGCACATGAAAAAGCTGCGCGAACCGATCCCGCCACGCAAGGCGGCGGACATCGACGGGGTGACCGAGATGGGGATGCTCCGGCCGCCGCCGCCGCGCCATGGTGCGCTCGAGCTGCCCGGGTCAGGGTCGGGGCCGTCGAGCATTCTTGTAAGCGGGCACAAGGGAGGGCCCGGGTCGCGGTTTGAGATGGGTTCATGATGAGAAATATAATCACAAAAAGAAAGATGAAGAAGCAGATATTTTTTTTTCTAAAGAAATTTTTAACTACCTACCTGGATACCTACTTACCTACTATGTGGCTACAGAAGACTTGTGACGATTTCAATCCATCCCCGACCCACTCAAGGTCTTGCAGGCGCCGGCGGAACCGAGCTTCAATGGTGGACAATCTCATCCAGGTCCTCCCCCAGCGCCTATAGCTCCACCTTGAGGGCCCCGTAGGTAGTGTCTGAGCACCCACCAATATCTTTAAAACAAAATAGTTATATATACAAAACTACAATCCACCGAAGCCACCAAACTACCTAGCCTGATCTCCATCCCGTTCACAGCAATACCTCCTTCAACGATCTCTCTCTGCTGCTTCTACTATTGATTTCATCATCACCATCAAAAACCCCTAACCAAACCCATCTAAAGCACCGCCACCCAACTCACTCACGCAGGCAAAAGCCCCATCCCCCGAATTTCCCCATCCGCAATCTCCCGAAACAGCTCTATATCAAAATAAAACACATCATCGGGATTCCGTCCCGGATGCACCGCCGACCCGAACAGGTGTCTTCTGGTAACGGGGGCCCCTTACCTGGTAGATGTCGGGTCTGGTCTGGGGAATAGTGACTATTATCCATTTACTATCGGTCACGTTCGCACCCTAGATATAGGGAATTGGGAAGAAAGGAAGAATGAATGCCTCCTTATACATTAACCTCAGCCTCCCCTCTCCATCCCTAAAAACCCCGATACCCGCATCGTGTCGAGATCCAGATGGAGCCAGGCCTTGTGGCACCACTCGTATACTGCGTCCCGTCTGACAATCACTTGGAGAGTCGATGTGAGGGAGTTATAGCAGAACCTGGTTGATATCGATCAAGAATATCAACATAAAAGTCCCTGCTTCAGGAAGCCAACCTGACGGACTAACTAACCGTGCAGGAGTGCGGAGGTCACCGATGTGCCTGTTTCCGTGTCGATGTTTCTAAATTCCAGGGCCTGGTGCTCGGTTGCTTGTGTGACTGCGTCCTTGATAGTGTTGAGGAGGTGCTGCGCTGTCCCAGGGCCTGTCCCCTGACACATTGCCATATTCTTGCTCGCCCTGATTCCGGGATAGTTGTCTAACAGGCATCCTGGAAGGATCAGGCATGATAACAAGTCAAGTATGGTACTGAAACTACAAGTCAGAAAGGATTTATAACGTATTACAACTTCACTAAAGACAGATATAGACATGTAACGGTTCTGTCATATCCCACAGTTGAGTGTCTGAGCCAACTAAACTATGCTCAGGCCCCGCGAATCCATCCTTGGATTTTCCACCATCTGCTGTAGGGCTGGCTCTTGTTATTTTTTTTTTTTTTTTTTTTTTTTTTTTTTTTTACATGCATCAAGACCGCTGCCGCCAATCTACCTACTCGAACGATGTCTACCTAGGTACCTACTTGAGACATTTATCGAATTCCCGAAGGAGTTCAGTTCTGTAGAAGTTCCATTTTGCGGAACCTGGTTCTCAATCCGTTAGGATATAGATACCCAGATAGAACACGAACCAGCTTTTTATTTATACAGTACAGACTGTATACAGAGAGCCATAACATAATATAACAACCTCGTTTTTATTTTTCACTCCAATCCAAATCTAATCGGAAAACCCCTCCCATTCTTCCTCATCGTCATCGTCTCTGTCTTCATCTCCCTGCTTATCCTGCGGGCTCTCCTTCTTCTTTTTCTCATCCTCACCACCACGAGCAAGACTCTCATCCCTCACAAACCCCACAACAAAGAACCCACCCGTCCCCTGCTCATCCCCCGGCCAGCACCGCAGACACGCGTCGAGATCCTCATCCGACAAGTCGACCTGACCAGCACCAGTCTCCGCATTCCCATTCCCATTCCCATTCCCAATCCCATTCTGCGACCCACTTCTGATCCCCCTATGCTTCCACTCCCTCATACCCCTAGGCTGCTCCTCCCGCCTTAGAGCCCGCCATCCGCGCTCCCTCGCAACATCCGAAGCCAAGATCCGCGCAACGACGGCTTCGTTCTCGAGGATGTGTATCGAGCAGGTGCTGTACGTGACGCGAGTCGCGGACGGGAAGCGCAGCGCGTGCTGAACGACGAGGAACTGCAGGTTCGACAGCCTGGTGAGACGTTCCGTGTCGATTTTTTCGTCCTTGGTTTCTTCTGCTGTTTCCGATTCGGTGGTAGTAGTCAGGGTGGGTTTCGAGGCAGGGGCTGGTTCTGGGTCGTCGTGCTGTCGCTTGCGCTTCTTCCCTTGAGGTCGTCCTGCAGCGGCGGACTTTCCACCTGCTCCTGGCTTCACGGGCAGCGCGAGAACAGGCACATCGTCCCGCCCGATGATCCCGCTCCCCGAGCAGCTCGGGTCGAGGAGGAGACCCTTCACGTTCGCAAACCGCTCGTCTTCCGGGTCCAGCGCGAGAAAGTCCTGTCCGGCAAGGACGGTAACGAGGCCGTTCCCATCTGCCCCGGCCCGGGCGACCATCTTCTGCAGGGTCTTAGACCGCGCCGGGGACGCGTCCATGGAGAAGATCTTCGACTGTCGTTGTCCTGTAGACCCTTGGACTGCAGATTTCTGCCTATGAAGCAGCGACGCCATATGCGTCGTCTTATTCCCCGGCGCCGCACATCCATCAACCAGATCTCCGTCGCCGTACCACGGGGTCCGCTCCTCCCCATCACCCAGCAGGAGATACGCCGGAAAACACGACGCCTTATCCTGGAGAATAATCTCCCCCTTCCTGTACGCCGCAGAAGCCGTAAGATCCACCCCCGGCGGAACAGCAAGCAAATCCGGCACATGCTCATCAACATACAGCGCCTTCCCCTTCCCTTGCCCATCTTCACCATCCGTCGTCCCCGGTGCCAAATCCCTCAGCCTCTCCACCCTCCGGTACTCCTTAAAGGTAGATTCCAACTGCCGATCAAGGCTCGTCCTCAGATTATTCACCCTCACCCACCTCGGATACAGCGCGTCCGTCGGGCCCTCTTCGGCCTTCTTCTTCTCCCTCAGGACGGCAGCCCTCAGCGCCTCGACGGACGCGCATCCGCGGCGCACGCGGGCCTTGACGAACTCGGCCCTGAGCCGGGTCTTATGCCGCTCGATGGCCTGGCGGAGGGGGTGGGACGCGGGGGCGGCGACGCCATCGCGGGACAGGAGGAGGTCGTGTGTTAGGAGCAGCGCCAGTAACGGAGTCAACTGTCCGTCTTGGTCAGTCAGTAGACGGTAGACATCGCGAAAGCGAATAAAAAAGATAGCACGCACCTTCGGCTCCGAGCGCAAAACATCCGCATTCTCAATGACCTCCTTCAGCACGACGTCCCACTTGCTCGCCTCGCCAACCAGCGCGACGACCTGCGCGGGCGACGAGCGCAGGCCGCGGTTGTTGTAGACGCGCGCCTTGAAGGAGCCGCCCTGCGCGGGGGCCGCGAGGGCGGCGGCGGCGTCGAGGTAGAGGGACATGGTTAGTCGCCGTCAATCTAGGTAGTCTGCAGATATCGGTGTCTGGGGAGAGAAAGATCTTTATCTTTCTTTATCGGTCGGTGGACAAGGTCAGGTTTGATGTTTGCGCTGTTTGCTTTCTTCTTGCGCGACAGATAGGGTGCCATAGTCGATCTCCGCGTCCCGTCGCCAGTGAAATGCGTTCAATTATAATCTCGGTGGAGTAGGGTAACAGGTACCTAGGCTTGGGGCTCGTGCGAGTGCTTGTCCCTCGTGGTATATCCTCCGCGCACGGTCTGATTCGATCGATAGTCGTGAGGATTGTTGGTTGGTTCCATCTATATATCTCCCGCGCGCAACTCCGCATCTTTTCATAAAGATCAATAAATAACCAACAACCTCACCCACACACATATATACAACAGACGTCTATATCTACCACCACAAAAAAAGAAAAAACAGCAACCCATCCAACCATGCCCCCCATCACGGTCAAAACATCCCTACGCCAGCAGCCCCCTCCGGGCCCCTCCACCAAACTCACCTACCCAACCCCCTCGAACCCATCCCCCGCAACCAACCCGCCCTTCCTCACAGACGCCCTGCGCGTGCGCCACACCGTCTTCGTGGCCGAACAGGGCTGCGACCCGACGAACGAGATCGACTCGGACGACGGACGGAGTTGGCATTGGGTGTTGTACACATCGTCATCGTCCAAGGGTGATAACCAGCAAGGTCAAAACCTGGGTGAAGAAGAAGAAGAAGAAGAAGAAGAAGAAGCGGAGAAAGAGATGGAGGACCGAATCCCAATCGGAGTGATACGGCTCGTTCCCCCTCCGCACGCGCCTCACGAAACGCTGCTCCTCGACCCCTCGTCAACGTCAACATCATCACTGCCGAAATACGACCTCCACCACGAACCATACATAAAACTCACCCGCGTCGCCGTCCTTCGAGAGTACCGCGGGCAGGGATTGGCCAAGAAGATGGTCGAGGCAGCGCTGGAGTGGGCTGCAGAACATCCGGACGAGATCGATGCCGCGTATGCCCGGGTCGCGCGGGACGAGTCACAGACGGAGGGTCAGACGCAGGGGACCGGGAGGCGATGGACCGGGCTGGCGCTCGTGCATGCGCAGGTGCCCGTCGAGAAGATGTACCAGAAACTCGGGTTCGTCACCGACGACGCGCTGGGCCGGTGGCACGAGGAGGGCATCGAGCATGTCGGCATGTGGAGGCGCGTGCCCGTCCGGTCGTGAAGCGTGTGGGAGGACATACATCAAGAGGCAGGTGTCTACGACATACGATGGAGATACGACTTGCATCCGCGACAGCGAATAGAGACGGCTTGTTCCAGACGTAACAACGGGCCACGCCCTCATTAAGCTGCATCTAGGGTACATGTCACATCCAGCAAGACCATGGAAAGACGGGTAAAAGCCCGCGACAGAACGCCGTACAGACAGAAACATAGCAATCTAGACCAGACAAATCCGAATCCCAAACAACCGGCCATCCCGAACTCCGAAAGATGGGCCCAGTAAATGGCCGAAAACGGCTGACAAAGATAGCCCGAGCAAATGGCCCAGCGAAAAATGGCCGACATAAAAAGGCTCAGATGGCCTGAAGCAAAATCTAACAAAAGCAGATCTAGATCACGAGCCGGCAGAGATTAGACGCGGAGATAATACACAACTCGCTAAACCGGACGCGCAGGGGGGAATCATAGCGAAGATCAGCGAGAAACGAAAAAAAAAAAAAAAAAAAAAGTAGGACAGAGCCTCCGGAAGTATGGCGAGGCAGGCCCCGGAAAAAAGACATGGGCCAGAAGCTGAACAGACGTAGACAGGCGAATTAGAAGGTGCTCCAGTTCCAGTCGCGAGGGACGCTGGCGGCAATGTCGGACTGCCCGCCCAGGGAGGCCGACAGGTTGGGATTGGACTCGTCGTCCCGCGACGCATCCGATCCGTCCGACGCCAGCGTAGGGGTCGGGTCGTCGTTCACATCGCCGTTCTCCTTCTGCGCGTCCAGCAGGCTCTGGATCTTGCTGAGGCGGTTGAGGCGGGCCTCATTCCAGCGGCAGTAGGCGCTGTAGCAGAGGTCGCAGGCGCGGGATGGCACGCCGTCCGGGTGGAAGCGCGCATCCTGGTCGAGCGGGATGAGGTGAGGAGTGTGGGAGGAGCAGAAGACGTGGCCACAGTGCCGGCAGTGGTGCCGGCGCAGGAACAGGCCAAAGAAGGAGCGACATGTGGGCGAGTCGCAGTTGGGAGAAGCCGAGTCCGCCTGCGATTGCCAGAGGTGTCAGTGGTGGACGGCGCGCTAGGGGAAAGAGCCGGCAGCATGAGGAAGAAACGATGATTGTGTAGTACGGCTGGGATATGGGGCATCGCGAGAAAACGTTTACAAGGGATTACGCTAGACGGAGCAAAAACGGTCCAGGGCACGGCTGAGCACGTAAAATATAAAAGGAAAAAAAGAAAAAGCTCATGCCTCATCCCTGAACGCAAGGAGGCAGAAGAAAAAAAAAAAAAAAGAAAAAAACAAAAAGCACATATACCAGCGTGGCCCATTCTCCAGGCTCAACTGCCCAACATACTCTCTCACCAGACGAACGCGAGATGCACATACCTTCCAGTGTTCCCTCGTGGGCATGCCCGTGACCTCACCCAGGTGTTCCGTCCGCATCCACTCATCCTCCGCCAACTTGCTGATGCCGCTGCGGCTGCTGTCCAAGGTCGACCGGCGACTGATGGGCTGCTCCTGGGCCTCGCCGTCGTTCAGGCTGTCGAGGGAGCCATGCACACTGCGGGGCGGGGTGAGCGGCGAGGGTTTGTGCGGGCGCTCGGTCGGACGCAGGACGGCGGGCACATAGAGGGGCGCCTTGGGCGGACGCAGCTGGCGGGACTGCAGCGGCAGCTGGTGGAGGGCAGCGTTGGGGAGACGCGGGGAAGTTGGGGAATTGTTGGATGGTGTGTTGGTCGCTGAGTTGGCGGGCGATGGGTGGCCGTAGACGGAGATCTGGCTGGTGGACGCAGCGGGGGAGGTGTGCGACACGTGGGCCATGGTGGTCATGATGATGGTGTGGGAGTAGAGTGGAGAGGGGACAGGAGTAGGGAGGATGGAGCAAGAGAGGGAGGGGAGAGAAGAAAGTGGTGGTCGAAAGGGATCTCTCTGGAGGTCGACCGTTGACGACAGTTGACGAGAGCACGGGCAGGGGGGGGGGACGCCAGGCTGAAGTAGAGAACCCGAGGCGACGGAGCGAGCCGTCCTCGGCCACAACGACAGACGGGGGAGAGGAGGCCGAACCGTTGGAGTCTAGAGCGGTGGAGCTGCGAGGCGAGCCCGGGGAAGGTCCGTCAGCGACAACGCGCGCGGGCTGGTTGGGCCGTGTCCATCGAAGGTCGACGGACCGATGGAAATGGAGATGGACCATGAAGACGAAGAGCGGAGAGACAGGGCGACAGGAGGTAAAAAGGAGGCGTGCGGCTCTGGGAGCAGATCCCTGTTGGGGGCCGGATCCGACCAGATGCCAGCTCCCGTCGTGCATGTCCGTCTTACTGCGTACACTCTCTCCTGTGTACCACCGCGTACGTCTCCGTCCATGCTGACTTCATGGTATGTGCTCTGTCGGCTACGTCGGGAGGCCAAATGTCCCAGACCGGGCCGGAGAATGGCCAGTGATGCTCCATATATAGTAAGCTAGCCGCTCTGGT
The DNA here is from genome assembly GCF_041956765.1 of Thermoascus crustaceus. NCBI lineage: Eukaryota > Fungi > Ascomycota > Eurotiomycetes > Eurotiales > Thermoascaceae > Thermoascus > Thermoascus crustaceus. The sequence goes on along the minus strand of NW_027192527.1, from coordinate 6,545,002 downwards.
GATGCTGTGAGGATCGACATGGCCCTGGCGGTGCGGAAGACGCGCTCGTTGCTGACGTCGGATGATGCCATGATCTGTACGATCCGACGCGCCCCAAGCTGTCTGCCGGCCCAGATTGATGCTCGTCTGACCAGCATGACAACTTACCCGTTTCGGCGGTGGACGATGGCGGTCGTCCGCCACCCGGCCCACCGGCGCGTCCAGCCCGCCCGTCGTCCACGTCGACTTATCGCATCGAGCATCCTCCAGGTTGTCCTTGCTGGTCTGATCTGTCGCGGTCGGTCTTCTTCCCCAGAACGATCTTTTCTCCAGGGGCCCATGTACTCCGCACATGTGTACATCCTAACACAGGTCAGACAGAGCAACACGGCAGCGCAGGCCGGCCTTCGGGCCGCTCGCAGAACACCGATCCCTTATCGCTCGCATCTGATTGGTGGACAGCGCCGTGCACGCGGTGGTTGGCCACCGCGAGTACGAGCAAAGGGAGGTTTGGCCTAAAGACGGACGCCCGGAGAAACACAGCCGTTTAGGAGGTCTAATTAACCGTCACCCTCCTAAGTGCCCTCCTCCCCGCGCCATGTGGATTTCGTTACGGCATCGTTTCCCCTCGCGTTCTCTCTTTTTTTTTCTCTTTTCTTTTCGTCCTGCAGCTCTGCTGGATCTTTGTTTTTTTTTTTTTTTTTTCTTTTCGACACAGCTAAGACTGTCTTCGCCGTGCTCCGGCCGGGTCCTTCCCGCTCCCGGTTAGCCTTGCCGCAGAAAAAAGTCCTAAGCCATGTAGCTAAAGTCGACAGGACAAGTAGCTCTCGCGCGTCACCCGCGATGCTGCACACAAGCGATGCCGGTGATGCTGCTCGAGCACGATCAGCCGGCTGATCCGAGCTACTGCGCCGTGCCTGGCCGTGATCGCCGTTCCACTCTGCCGGGCTCGTGCCTGACGTGCGAAGAAATCTCTGGAAGATCGGTCGCTCGGTTGCTGTGGTTGCACCTCTAGTTAGCCTGCCTACCGTACTACCAGACCTCGGCAGTATTACTATTTGTATAGAATCGATATCATCTCTGTCAGACAGCGGCATGTATACAATAACACACTGAGAATAACAACAGTATGAAATATATAAAATGAAGCCATCAACCAGAATTACCCCCCCCCCCCCTCCCCCCCACCCTCCGACACACACACACACACAGAATTATCACTATGGACCCTAGAGACTCCCCGCACAAGGATACTGTACTTATATACATAACCGCGACTCGACTCGACTAGACTCGATGCGCGGCATTATACATGTATTATGGGCTTGATTTGACCTTGACCCTGACCTTACCTTACCTTACCTGCAGGAAAATCAGATCTGATACGGTAGGGTAGGTAGAACCAGCCTCGTCCTCCTGACCATGCACGGTTCCATCAGCAGCGGCAGCGGGTTCCCGGTTCCGCGCTTGAAGCGGTGCGAGCGGGACATAACAGCGATTACCACAACCACGATAATTGATATTGTAAATAACGATCTACAGGTCTGCATTTTCGTATCTGCATCTACAGTACATCTGATAACCAACAATGAAACCATACCGGGCACACATACTAACACTCTGACCCCGATCCTGGTCCTAAACCCCGACCGCGACCGCGACCGCGTCGCAACACACGTCCCAGACAGACCCTCATCCTCGTCCTATCGGATAGGTCTACGGCGCGCCGCTCGTTTTCGTCTTGTCGGGTGATGATCTACTTTTCGATCCAGATTCAGTCAGGCTGGCTGGCACTTCTAATAATAAACACCCATGGCAATTATCGTGGTGGTGACGATGATGATGATGATGATGATGATGAGCCCCTCCCCTCTTCTTTCTTCTTCTGCAGGATGGGGTTGACGATCAGCAGGGAGCGGCGCTGGAGATTTATGTTCATGTTGTATTAGGGTAGTGAAGTGAGGTCGATTGGGATGACTTAAGTTACCTGTAGAGTTTAGGTAGGGTAGCCATAGTTAATTAGACAGTACCTACTTAGTAAGATAGGTATGTGACAGATGGTAATGTTTATTTATCCTACACTGGCGTATACGGTAGATATGGTACTCCTTGCTTGATTGGCTGATTGGTGCGTGCCTGGGATCTACTGGTACTATCTAGGTCAAAGTTCGACCAGCCGAAGATAAGATCTTGGTTCAGTTCCCGCGGAGGGGCGTTGAAAGATGGAGTATGATGATATTGAGAATATCGTGTATGTACTGTACGTACAGGTAGTACCTGAGTATAAATGCACGATGGATGACGAAACGAAACGTTGATATCTCTAGAACAATACCTCAACATCACAACCGATCTGCTCGTCTACTCGTCTGCCCTGAAATCATCATTCGCTAGCTGCTATACAAACTCCGACAGACCCTAGAAACCCTCCTTCAACGTCACGATCCGGTTCAGCACCAGCTTCTCGTCCGTGCTCTCCTGGTCCATGGCAAAGTACGCCACCCGCATCGCCTGGAAGCGCACGCTCTCCGGGCCCGGCTTCCGCTCGCCCTCCGCGCGCTCGCCCTCCTCCGCCGGCCACGGCGCGCGCCGCCGGATCTCGTCGAACCCGATCTCCACCATCGCGTTCGGGTAGATGTCCTCCGAGTGCGGGTTGATGTCGTTGAGGAAGTTGCCCGACGGGTGCGCCGACGGGTTGGCCGACTTGAACAGCGGGTGGAACAGGCGCGCCTCCGCCTTGATGGGGCTGCCGTGCGCCGGCGAGTCGGCCACCCACTGGATGAAGCTGTTTCAGCGGTATCGGTCAGCATATCGTGTCCCACAACAGGCTATATCAGTCAGAGAAACAGGCTACTTACGCCTTTGGCTTCTTCGGCGCGGAGCCGTCCTCCGGCTTCTCGTACCGCGCGTGCACGACCGTCACCAGGCCCGTCTCTGGGTCCTTCTCGTACGATGTCGCAGTGATCGGGTACGGCACCTTCATCAATCCCACCAGCTTGCCCGGCGCCATGCGGAAGTAGTCCGGCGAGTCCTCCTCGCGGAAGTCGCTGCGGTCGATGTACACGCGCTTGGTGAACGGCAGCTTGTGCGACTGCAACTAGTTAGCTTGCTCTGCGCCTGATGATCATCTCAGTCCGGTCAAGGATTTCAATCTGGAGAAGGGACATACGCCAAAAGAGGGGTCCTTCATCGAGAAGGGCTGCTCGATCATCTCCAAGTGGTCATCTGGCAAGTCATCGATGATAACCAGGATCGGGTCCAGCACCATCATCAGCCGCGGCACGCTGAACTCCAGGTACTGTCTGACTGTCTGTTCGAACCGGCCAATCTCGATGTTGGTCACGTTCTTCGTGACGCCCAGTTCGTTGACGAACGACAGGATCGCCCCAGGAGGGATACCGCGCCGACGCAGCGCGATCAGCGTGTACAGACGCGGGTCGTCCCAGCCCCGCACATGCTTCTCCGTGACAAGCTGGTTGAGCTTGCGCTTGGAAAGAACAGTGCCAGTCAGGTTCAGACGACCATACTCCCTCTGCATCGGCTTGTAGACCTCCAATTTATCGCATAGCCACTCGTACGACTCTCGAGACAGCTCGAATTCCGTGGTGCAGAGGGACTGCGTGATCCCTTCGAAGCTATCGCAAAGGCAGTGGGTGAAGTCGTAGGTCGGGTAGATCCTCCACTTGGTACCCGTCCGGTAGTGGTCGTTGTGCTCCAGGATACGGTATGCCGCCAGATCCCACATCTGCGGGTTCGGGTTCTCCAGGTCCTGTTTCATGCGCAGAGACGCCTCTTTGGGCTTGTACTTGCCGTCCCGCATCGCCCGGAACTCGGTGAGCGACTCTTCGATCGGCCGGTTACGGTGCGGACAAGCGTATCGAGCGCCGCCCTTGCCTTCTCCTCCACCTCTCTGGGCTTCGATCTCGGCCTCTGGTCCGCGTTAGCACCGTCAAACCCACCGGAATCGGTTGTATACGTACTCGAACAGTGACAGACGTAGGCGCCATCCTTCTTGATCAACTCCTCCGCGAGCTCATACAGCCGGTCAAAGTGATCACTCGAGTGTGTGATCGCATAAGGCTTGAAGCCCAGCCACTCGACGATATCCTTGATCGACTCGAAGTACTCCTTCTTCTCCCCCGACGGGTTTGTGTCATCATAGCGCAGATAGCAGATGCCACCGTGGTGTCTCGCGAATCCGAAGTTGACCGCAATCGCCTTGGCGTGACCGATGTCTAGACCCCATTAGTATGCGACCACTGTGTGCCAGGCTAGGATAGGCGGGGAACGTACGTAGAAAGCCGTTCGGCTCCGGAGGGAAACGCGTCACAACTTTCTCGACGGGATTTTCCTGGTAGACGTCTGCCAGGAATCCGACCTTGAACATGGCATTCGGATCGCTGGGGGCGGGGGCTTCTTTCTTCGCTTTGGGTTTGGGAGGCGTCGGGCCCTTCGGGGCTTTGGGCTTCTTCTCCTTGGGCTGCTTGGGAGGCTTTGCCTCCTTTGGGCGCTCGGGCAAGGTCTTCTGCTCAGTCTGTCACACAGATTGTCAGTCGTCTGGACAACAAGAATGGAAAGCAGGAATACTGACCGAAGGCTCCATGGTGCGCTGCTGGGTGAATTGAGCGGGAGAAGTGGCAGAGCGCCGCAGGGTGCGGAAGGGATGAAATAGCAGCGGGGGTGAGTCACGCGAGTCGCAGCGGTCCTAGAGGTTACGATGAGTGAGACAGGCTGACAACCAGCAGTAACAGGTCGACCGGCGCGACCGCAGGAGCCCGAGGGTGGTCGTGGCGCGCTCTGGTTTGAACTTTTGAAGGAAAAGAACAATAATGCGCGGGGCGGGAGACTTTGGTGGGGAGCGAGAGGCTCCGCCCGTCCAGATCGGGCTCTGTCGCGATAAGATAAGGAACCATGGTCAGCTCTATGGCACGCTGCATGATGACTCTACATCAAATCGCCACTCGATCGAACGAGCCTCATGTTCCTTGATGGTGGCAACGATACTCTAGTGGGAAGGCGTCACACCTAATCTGACCAAACCATCACTGGAGAAAAGGTGCTGTGTCAGGGCACTTCGTTAGAGCAGATCCAAGTGCAAAGATAATTTAGATGGTGCCGATTTGCTTTGATGTCATCGGTGTGCAGATCTCAGTTATTAGGTTGGTGGTCAGCATGTGGCATGATGTATCATCTATGTATATATATATATATATATATATATATTCTCGCGGATTCTGCTTCCCACACAGAAACCTCTGCCAAGTTTGACTGATATGGCAGATTCTAGGAGGACTCTGGCTACAATTAAGTTTCCATTGCCATCTTATCCTAAGAGTAGTGTGGCATTCTTGCAGTTTGAGAGGCTGATATTCCAGCAAGCTTTGTAACAGACGTTCTCAGGAAAGTTCTTTAAAGAAACATGTGAATTTGTATGTATCACTGGCGGTACGGAAGAACATGGCCGTCTCTTCTACAACGCTTCTCGGTCCTAGCAATCGAATCCGACGACGTCTTAGCATTGATCGGTCACCACATGCTAATATTCGCGGTGGTACTTTCGCTACGCTGGAATGTATCCCGAATCTCGCATGTCATCGATGGCTTATCGCCGGAGCAGATCCAGACAAATGTAAAATACCTCATTTGGGTCTCTCCCATCAGGGAGTGCTGGACCGAATAGCTGCCCTCGGGTAATCGCGATGCCCTGAGACGCAGGGGCTGGATCTGGTATCGGGAAAAATACTCTATCTCCATCAGTCATCAACTCTGTAGGCTTAGAGCTCATGGAATTGGAGTAGAGTAACTATAGATACCCCTTCTTGGAGCAGGTTCGGGTTCCCATCAGGATCTCGATTGTATACCTGAACGGATCCTTCTATACGGCGATCGCCCACTGGCGACAACCTGAGGAGTATGACTAGTTGAACAGTAGGCGCCCCCCGCCTCTGAGCCATAAAAGCGTTTCTTCATGAAGCCTCGGACGAGATTCCGACGGGTATGCACACTCAAGCACGACTGTTGGTAGACTGGGTCTTCTTGGCTGTTTCATGTCTGGTTGCTTTGATGATCTGGTCTATGGCGGACTAAACCCAGTAATAGCTGCCATGAGTCAGTCAATAAGCCTAATAGAAGGCAGCAAGACATACTGGTTCCACAGGACACCCTAAGATCCAGGAACTCTTCCCGGGTTAAAAAGCCTGAAAACGCCATTCTGGCTACTTCGTTAAAAAGCCATGGCTGGTAGGAGGTATGCAGGGATGTTGGCCTGAGCCCAAATTGCAGGACACGGGTCACAGAATCGTAACTGACTCTAATATCGACAAGAAGATTAGCAGAGGGCCTTGCAGAGCTAGGACTGATGACCTCCTAACCTAGGCACAAATGCTTTCGACTTCTCCGTCTTCATCTAGTGCTTGTGCGATCCAGAAACCGGTCTCCGGATCAATATCCTCATAGTGCAGAACTTGGTCAAGCTGGGTGCCTTCTACGATGGCGCGTCTGACCTGGTTGAAAAGTTGTTGGGGCGACCGTTGCTGATCTTCCTTGCTGCTCTCGCTGCTTCTGTGTTCCGCCTGGCTGGCGTCGCCTTGAGATATAGAGGGCGTAAGCATCTTGGAAGTGTATAAAACTACCTAGGTGGTACCTAGGTACTTAGACAGGGTAGTCAAGGACAAGAGTACAGTTTGTGCTGCCTTCGCAGGAGACAGACTGCATCTGTCTGTGAGGAAATACAGCACGCATCATGGTTTGCTGGAGAGATGGTCATGATTATGAATTCCTCCGCTGTAGCCTACATAGAGATCTGGCTGGAGATCCTGGACTCGCGCCTACACCGCGCATGGACTGTGATGTACCCAAAGGACGGGCTCAACAAGAACAAGAGATCTCTCGGGACGAAGTGGAGGAGCACAGGCCTGTTCGTCCGCGAAGGAATGGTGAAGAGAGAGATGATCGACAGCGCCGGCCTTCCCTCTCATATGGGGATCCCCGCACCTCGGCCCACCGCCAGATTTCCCGAGCGACAGTTGAACAGACCAATGTCCAACCTCAGCGCCATGAACGAGATCGCCGCGCTGCTCTTCTAGCAGACAAAGCGTTCCCCAGCCTCGGCTGCCAAGAGTATCTCGTGCTGACTGCCATCCCGTCTCCTCACCAGGCGTATGGCGCATGTGAGAAACGAGACGCTGTTGATCGACACTGGAGAAGCTGGAAAAGTGGCGGAGACATACCTAATAGACGATTGATATATATATATATATATATATATACCCAATTGGATTCCCGCTGCACCTGCCGCGCTGCGAAGTCCCTCCAGCCACTCGTGAACGGCGGTCGTTCCTCCCTACACGTCTCCCGATACCTCGCTCCGGCAGCTCCAGCATACCCAGAGATCCCTAACCTCAGAACCCATTGAAGAGGGCGCATTGAATTCTCTTCTTACTCTCTTTGTTCTTCCTACTACCGTTCCGCTCCTTGGGTGGGAGAGCGCTGCTCCAGCCTCTCTCGTTGCTGTTACTTTTTTTTTATTATATCCCTTTCGCCCGAGATCTACTATTCGCTCGGACCAACAAAATGGCTACTGTACCACAGGCCGTCTACACGCCTCTGGCCGCCCCCCTACCGCCAGCTCCTACAGAAGAGGTGTTCACCGACCTCCAGTGGAAGACGCTTCTGTCGCTGGCGGACACCGTGATCCCGTCGATCCGGCGACGTGATACCGCCACCTCGCATACTCAGAAGGTGGTGCCTGGATCACAGCTGGACGCTGCGATATCAACCCTCAAGTCCACCATTGAGGGTCCCAATGCAGCAGACCTTGCTGCCCGCTACCTAGAGGAACCTGCGTCGTCAAATCCGGAGTTTAAGGAGGCGATCCAGCGCCTCTTTGGTCGTTATGTGTACACGGAAGCCAAGAAAGGGATTTCACTTATCCTCACAGCGCTAAAGTACGGATGCTATTTCTTCCTTCTTTGCTGTCAAGACTGTTGCGGCTGAGGCTGATGTTTTCTCAGTACACGTGCTGGTTCGCGCCTCCTCACCGGCTATGTAACCCCGATCCAGGACCAGCCCTTTGAGGTTCGCGAAAAGATCCTGCGCAGCTGGGAGACATCCAAACTACCGCCTCTACGCGCCGTATACAGGGCCGTGACGACGGTGTCTAAAAGGACATGGATCGTTACCAGTCCCACGCTCTTCCCTGTACTCGGCTTTCCAAGGGTCCCGGTGCACGGAAAGCTGGCAGACGGGTTCGAGTATCGATTTCTCCAGTTCCCGCCTGGTGACCAACCCGAAACGATAGAGACAGATGTCGTTATCGTTGGGAGTGGCTGCGGCGGTGGCGTGGCAGCCAAGAACATTTCAGAGGCTGGACACCGAGTAATCGTTGTCGAAAAGTCCTATCACTACCCTACGAGCTACTTTCCGATGGATCAGAAAGAAGGCTCCGTGCATATGTTTGAGAATGGGGGTTCGGCCATTACCGATGATGGCACAATAGCGGTACTCGCTGGTTCCACCTGGGGAGGGGGCGGAACCATAAACTGGTCTGCCTCGCTTCAGACTCAGGGATACGTCCGTAAAGAGTGGGCAAATTATGGCTTACCGTTCTTCACCTCCTTGGAGTTCCAGAAGTGCCTGGATCGGGTCTGCGATCGAATGGGAGTTTGCACGGAGCACACCAAGCACAACCGTAGCAACACGACTATCCTCGAGGGGGCGAGGAAACTGGGATACTGTGCAAGGCCTGTACCGCAGAACACCGGCAACGGTGAACACTACTGTGGATACTGTACGATGGGGTGTGCTTCTGCTGGAAAGAAGGGCCCTGCGGAAAGCTTCCTGACAGACGCAGCGAACGCAGGGGCTACATTCATCGAAGGATTCCACGCGGAACGAGTTCTTTTCAAAACAGTCAATGGCCAGAAGATCGCATCTGGGGTCGAAGGACTGTGGACCTCCAGAGACACTTACTTGGGCACAAGCGGAACTAACAGCGTGAAGCGGAAGGTTGTCATTAAAGCAAAGAGAGTGATAGTCTCTTGCGGATCGCTGCAGAGCCCTCTGCTGCTACTACGAAGTGGGATTAAGAACCCTCATATAGGGCGCCATCTCCACCTTCATCCAGGTAAGCTTTTGTCGAGATGCTATCTTCTTCCCTTTTCCTGGAGTGGTCGCTGACCGTAGGCTCAGTGCTCATGGCTTGCGCTGTCTTTGATGACGACATCCGCCCTTGGGAGGGTTCCGCCTTGACGACGCTGGTCAGTGAATTTGAGGATCTTGACGGCCGCGGTCACGGTGTCAAGCTTGAAGCTACCTGTATGCTGCCATCTGTTTTCTTGCCATTGTTCCCCTGGCGGGACGGATTTGATTACAAGCTGTGGGCAGCTAAAATGCGCCATATGACGAGTTTCATCACCCTCGCCAGAGATCGAGATACCGGTCGAGTCTTCCCTGATCCGGTGGATGGGAGATGCCGAATCGACTATACAGTGTCAGCCTTTGACCGTAGGCACATAGTCGAAGCATTGATCGGGGCTGCAAATATTTCCTGCGTCTCTGGGGCGAAGGAGTTCCACACGTCATATCGTGGGATGCGTCCTTTTATCCTCCCAGCTGATGCTTCCCCGGATGAAGGTATTAACAACGCGGCCCTCCAGGCGTGGATCAAAGAGCTTCGTCGCAAGGCGCCGCTCAATCCCGAGAGCGGCTTTTGGGCCAGCGCTCATCAGATGGGCACTTGCCGCATGGGCAGCTCTCCGAAGAAGAGCGTAGTAGACCCAGACTGCAGGGTCTGGGGTGTCCAGGGCCTCTACGTGGCTGATGCGTCCGTGTTTCCGAGCGCCAGCGGTGTCAATCCAATGGTCACGAACATGGCCATCTCGGACTGGACGAGCAGGAATATTGCCAAGTCGTTGAAAAGGGAGGCGAATGGATCCTCCAGAGAGCGACTTTGATGAGCTGATGAAAAGGCCGATCCATACACATAATGTATGTACAGTAGGCGCTTGTTGCGTCCCCCTATGCGCCTTCCTACGGGTTGACAGTTGTACAGCGTAGTCCTAACGTACAGATAGTATTTATAAGCTATTCTTCTCTTGACAAGCTTTGGGTCTACTCTAACAGGATCGCCCTGCTTCCCCTCTTTGTAGATACCCAGAAGATCCGGGTTCACTGGTCTATATGGTAACGTGATAAATATCGAGTCCAGCTAGCATCATTATCAGATCGTATCCTAAGACACGCTGGACAAGATGGTATTATCGAGTCTATATCCACCCTGCATATCGACTGACGAAGGAAGAGATCACATGATACTCCAAGTCCTACCTAATCAACCGCCAGTACATCCGATATCGTCTTTAAGGTGCCAGTTTCTGGGACATTCGTGGTAGGAATGCAGTCTATAGTAAGATCTGTAGTTATAATAGCATCAATCCAGTGTCTATTTTGCCTGTAATGGCTACCTATATAGTTAGTTAGGTAGATCTGATCTGTCAGCCGAATGTTACCACTATAACCTAGTGGTATGCCAAGAAGCCTATGAGCCTAGTCAGCACGCGCCGATCCAGGCATCTCGAAGGCCAGAATCCCTGCAATAAAGGAACTATATTGCCTATACCCATGATTGGCTATTATACCCTTGCAATACCCCTTTATATTGCATCGATACATCATTCTTTCGGGATCGTTCGATATATCCATATTCAGAAGGTCTTAACCCCTAATCCCATGAAAGAAATAGTCGGTTAGTTAGGTAGATTAGAATAATCAGAGCTTTCATCATCATACCTTCGGATTACTGGTTCGCGCAGTCTGACAAAATGATTATAAAAAGAACCATTGTGAGAACTACTACTCCTGTCCGGGCTGCTCTTCGGAAGCTCTTGACTCTACCTAACCATAGCCGTGCTTCTTCCTTCCTTCCCCTCTTTCTCTTCTTCCCCCAAAACCCAAAACATACCCACTCCCATCTCATACCTCAACACAAAAAGCAGAACTTGTAAAAGTCCTTCATCGGATTGGATCAAATCAAATCCAAGTGCCTAACTATTTATCTAAGTCATCTAGCATGGTAGACACAGGTACGCGTCCAGAGCCCTATTGCCTCCAGTAATTGAAGTCCGGTTCCCGGACCTGGCGGTCATGGCTGTGCTCATCGTCAACGACGGCGTTCGTCTTGGGCCATTGTGGATGTTCGGCGCCTGTGGGATGTGTTAATCAAAAACTTTGAAACAAAACTTTGAACAACAGAGGGAGGGGACACTCACCGTTTTGCTGAGCCTTGGAAGAAAGTGCGTTGTCCTCAGCAGCCTTATCGAAGAGGGGGGCTGAAGATGCCTGTCGGTAAGGGTTGTAGAGAATTAATTTCGATGAGGTGTAAGACATCACTTACCCGCTGTAGATGCAGCCGCAAAGAGCGAAAAGACTCCGAGGAGCTTAGTCGCCTTCATTTTGTCTGAACGTGAGAAGGGGCGAGAGGGCTCCTGTTTGAAATGTCTGCTCGTCGGAATAGAGAGAGAGGTGGATTTTGCAGGTGTTGGAAAGCCTTTGTTGTTTGCTGTTGTCGTTTCTCAAGAATGCGGGAGGATTGATGCGGCTTTATATCTCTTTCTGTTTTCCCTGATGTCCCTCTCCAATTGTTAATCACCTCCGGTAAAATCAAGAATGTCCATTTTTAGGGCCAGCTATCTCTCTCTAGCTTAAATCATCTCTCCACAAGCAAAGCTACTGCCGTAAAGAACATGTACCCGATTCGCAATATGCAAGATGGTGATATTGCACAGGTAGCCACGTAGGCAGGGATTCAACAAGTTTATGAGGGATATTTCCATATTGATCTGTCGTCGAGGTCCTGGAAATGATCAACTACGGCGATCGCCGGCCATATTCGAGGTGATGATCTTCCCATAGTCTGAGTATGGGCCATGTACTGTACTGCGCATGTACATATATCCCTCACTTCCACGGCTATATGGATATGCAAGTAGCAAATAAAGGGGAGCGTGCTGGAGGTGGAACTGTACGTCTAGAACTGAGCGGATCTAGGTTAGGCAACTTAAAAATTCCTAGGTGATTGTCTTACCAGACAGTTCATCTGCTCTGAAGATGAAGTGTAGATCAGACGTCCTTTTGGCGGATCGCCCTTTGGCCCACAGACAAGAACAGCGGTGCTTCTCCAGTTGCCTGCTACGGGCGTAATTAGCTATCGGATGAATGTCGTGTCTCGAGAATCAAATCAGTTGTTCAAGAAGATTAACAACTACTGTAAGTAACACCGATACCTCGATCCGGAATCCCAGCAAGCTGATAGTGGATGATGCAGCTCCGATCATGGAACGTCTGGATCTGCCACTCTATAACTATACCATGGACGGTTGTATTTTCGATGTTTCCCATTCCGCCTTTCGCGCTGAGCCAGAACCAGAGTCCGATGCTGCCTGGGAGCGAGTTTCCAAGCTCGGTCCGATGGTCATGAGCGGAGAGGAGGTCCGGAAGATTGGCAAGAATCCCGAAGATGTCGTCAAAGCTCCTTGGAATGGGGTCCGTTTCGCTTCTCTTTGAATCTGCTGGAATATACTGACACACTCTCTCAGGCTACGGCGACGACGCCTACATCTGGCAGTTCGAAATGCAGCACAACATCCACTGCCTCTCCTTCATCCGTCAGTATGCCTACTTTGACCACTACCTGCGGCCCAAGTACGCGCGATTCGAAGATACGCCGAAGTTGGACCGCGTCCACCTGTCCCACTGCCTACACTACCTCCTGCAAGATCTGCGCTGCCAGCCATCCTTCAATCCCATTATCCCGTTGTTTTCCACTGGATTGACGGCTGGCGCGCCCCACATGCCGACTTCAACGTCAACAACCAGTGTATCAACCACGAGGCGGCGCTGCAGTGGCAGATCGAGAACAAGGTCGATCCGAAGGGGAAGGTGATTGAGAAGCCGCCCACTGCAAAGATATTACATGGTCCTCGGAAAGCTAAGGCTGGTATTGTTAACAAGGTGTGGCAACAGCCCTCTCTCTCTGGGCTTGTAGACTTTCAACTTGTCGGTAAGTCCACAAAAAGTTCAATGCTATTATTTTCATAGAATGCTGTACTTTTTAGCGGTTATTTATTGGAAGACAAATAGACATTCGTCTCATACTTTCATCAAGAGACATCAACGTAACTAGAATATCAGCCCTGGAAATCGTATACATACATACATTCCACGTATCTCTTGCAATCGTCGTAGTCGTAATTAGTACACAGGCCCAGCCCTAGTATAAATACCGATACTCGGGATGATACTCCCCCAGTTTCTCAATCTCCTCCGGCGTCTTCCCCTCGAGGAGATAATCCCTCTCCCCGCGATCCCTCCTCTTATTCTCTCTCCGCAACAAAAACGTCGTCAGGGCATACAGACACCCGGACACGAACACAAAGCCCAACGTCAGCCCATGGCCCAGGTAATACGTCGGCTTATCCTGCGTCCGGTAGATGAATGAGGAGATGATCCCCGCGCAGTTCCCCAGCGCGATGCAGGTCCCCTGCCCCGCGGCCCTCTTGTAGTCCGAGGGCAGATTATTCAGCAGCCACGACAGCGGCAGTCCACTCGCGACGTACACGCCCGCCGCGACGACGAGACAGCCGGCGTACTGCGCGTGGGGTCCGTACCGCGGCGTGCCCAGCAGGATGGCGTAGCCGGTGCAGGCGACGACGCAGCCTCCCAGGACGAAGTAACCGCGGTATCCGGAGCGGTCGGAAAGGTAGGCGACAGCGAGGTAGGATAGGGCGCCGACGGCGTAGCAGGGGATGGTGAGGAGCTGGGCGTGGAGATCGCTGTAGCCCATGGCGTGGATGATCGTGGGGATGAAAGTGACATAGCCGTAGATCATGGTGTTCACGCCGATCTGGGCGAGGGTCATGGTCCATACTTTCCAGTCTTTCCAGGCTGAGAAGATCTGGTCCCATTCGATCTTTTCTTCCTTCTTCTCCTTCTCTTTCTCGTCCTTCGGCCCCGGTGAAGGTGATGATGATGGTGAGGACGGAAGATCAAGATCCCGTCGTACACGAACGAGATACTTCTCCCTCTCCGTCAGGAAAGTCGCCTCAAGTGGATCATTCGCCAGGACAAAATAGGCGCAAAAGCCCAGAAGCACCGTCGGAATTCCCTCCAGGATCATCAACCACCTCCACGCGGACATGTTCCTCATCCCATTCATGTACCCGACACCGTACGCTACCAACCCACCACAAGCCCCAGCGACGGCCGACGAAGCAAAGACAAGGAACAACCGCATCCCAAGCTCCCGCCGTCGATAGAAGAAGGTCAAGTAGAACGACACCGCAGGGAAGTATCCGGCTTCAAACAGCCCGATGAGCATGCGCGTCGCGATGAGTTGGCCCTTATTCTGCACGAAGCCCGTACAAATCGATGCCAGGCCCCAGCAGACGGCGATGGTGGGAATCAGCCGGTTCGGACGGACCTGTTTGAGGATCAGGGGCGTGGGAAATTCGAACGGGATGTAGGTCACGAAGAGGAGGGCCACGCAGAGCTGATAATCGTTGCCGTGTAGGCCCAGGTCGCGCTCTAGACCGAAGAGACGGGCGTTTCCTGTACATTCAGTATCAGTCTGGGTTAATCTATGAAGAAACTTGGAAAAAAATAAAAAATAAAATAACACACCGATATTCACCTTATCCAAAAACTGCATGATGAACAGGCTCAGAACAATGGGATAGATGTGGAGATCCATCTTGCGAAGCATTCGTCTCTCCTCCTCCGGCTTCATGGGAATACAATCCGGATCCAAGACATCCTTCATCTGCCCATGGGCCAATTCTGTCTTGGCGGGCTCTGACATGGTCTCCTCTGAATTTTTCCACATCTTTAAGGGTCTTTCATTAAATGTGAATTGACCCAGGGGATCCTGCTGGGTAGAAAGATGTGGTTATCGGTTCGACATATTAATATTCCCTGGGATATATTAGGTACCTAGGTAGGTAGGTAGGTACTTCTTATATAATCTCGTATTCCGATAAAGGCAAACAAGAGAAACATTAGGAAGTCTATTTTAAACAACAAATCGCGCGATCTACAGCTCGTCATTCGGCTGAAGTAAGATCCTGCTCAATGTGAGTACCGTGCAGAGTTGTTTTGCAGGAGAACAACAGTCTCGACTTCAGCCGCAGTACCACCCTGTCGAGCTAATAAGTAGTAGATCGGCGTGCCCTTCACAGCAAGGGTCCCACCATTCTGGGTCTGGTTGCAGAACACCTGTGGATTCCAAATCCAATGATTGGGAAGAGATACTGTAAAGTGTACTATAAACATTCCAATGACGGGCCTGCGGGCCTGGCTGTGTTCGTTCCTCATTCGATTTGGTGGCGCATATCGTCGCAGATCACTGCGGGTAGAGAGAATACGGTGTCTCCACCAACTATCTGTTTGGAAGATATGCTGCGTAGTTGCGATACCGCTTGACTCCAAACATACCTACACCGAGGCTGAAGCACAGTAGTCGTGCAGTAATATCAACATATTTCTTATCCTCTTGACAATCTTCCATCTGCCAAGACCTGCCCGATATTTGAGACTACCTGTACCGCGCAGATAGGTAGTAGTATATAATACGATAGTCCAGTAGATCCAATCCAGTTTAAGCAGTGTCTAACTAAAATATCTCCCAAGATCACCCGGTAGCTTATATCTCCAGTCCCGCTCGCCGACCATCGATCACTGATCACTTCCCAGCCAGACCTTTCAGATCTTCGCATCCTCTCCAATGATAGGACGACAACGCACGTTCTGCGACAATGAAATCGGGAACCTGATTCCTGGGATTTTTTAGGTTCGATGAACCCGATCTTACCTCGCAGCCTACCAACTCATACCGTGCAGGTAAATACCTACCTAGTAAATTGGGCCATCCGATCGTCCATCTGATAATTGAGATATTAGGAGCTGAAAAAAATGCTGGGTGAGGTGCAAAATCAAAAATTTCGTCCAGGGAGGTACGTGGCTAGGAAAACTTATGCATAGATCAGCTGTCACACTACAAAACTAGGAATATACTGCGAACAGGGATCAGTGGAGTTCTCTGGTGCACACACCACAGGTGGATACTGGCCGATGCTACTGTGTACACAGTATAGTGTCGTGGATGCTGCTTTTGAATCTTACCTGACACCTAAGTTCAACGGGCAAAAATGCTTAAGCAGCCCCTAAAGCTGCTTAATAGCCCCCTTTGATCCTGGAAAGAAGATCTATGTCAGTTTATATATAGAAGTGTTTAATTTATTGAGAAGCTGGCCAATTTGCTATCAGATATAGAAGGCAGTGAAGATGGCCAGAGGTGAATCTTAAAGGCAGCAACAAAACACCAGCATTGAGGTGCACCGAGGGCATAGTGGTGTATACTTGTACCAGGAAGCCAAGCGAGTATTGCATGAGCAGCTCAAGGATATATTCATTGGAGAAGATCACGACCTCTAGAAAGATATCCACCAGCTCGGGCTTGTCCTCGAGGAAGGGCCAGCCACGTCCAGGCATAGCGGGGTGGATCAAGAAGAGGGGCTCGCCCTGTTGGTTCTGCAGCTGCCAATACCACTCCAGCAGGCGGTATTCGGTCGTATGGAAGAGGTTCAGCACATGTCTTGTTGCAGGGTCTGCCTCACAAGGAGAATATGTGGAGGCCATGAGATGGTCAGACAGCTCCAGAATCGAGGGAATTACGATGGCGATATTCAAGAGGTCATCGTAGCTCTCCTGCTGGTCCGACACCAAGATCTACTCTGTGAAAGCCATGAACGTGGACCGGCATCTCAATAGGATGAGTTCCATCGCACTGCTGCAAGTGTTAGCCCAATACCGTACTGGATGTAAACAGCAATATATACTCATGGATCTGGCCAATTTCTCACTGGGATGCCAACAAACATGTTCGTGGGGAAGCGGACGTTGTTAGGAAGATCAATCAGTTAGATGACTGGACAGACAATAAAGGAGCACCCACCAGACTCCCCAACCTCTGTACTGGAATCAGTCCGAATGAAGTGTCAGTCGTCTTGTTTCTGATCATAACAAGAGATACGGAACCTGCACAGGATTCAAAGTCACATATAGCCGCAACCTTTCTGGCATCTACAAAGACTGTCAAGGCTAACAGGATGGAACATCATATCACAGGGTAGGCTTCCCCTGTCTGTTGCATGTAGATAAACGTATATATAAATTACCATGTTCCTTTCTCAGCTTCGAACGGGTTAAACCATACCCGCTAAGATGGTAACGACCAACTAGTCACCAGTATAATACGCCAAGCAGTTTACATCAACGGTGGAAGAATATCAAAACAAGCATAAGTCATGGTCATATATATCATAAAAAAGCATCGCCTGAACTGTGGGTATCTTCTCAACTCAAGAAACCTCGCTTCATATTCCGGGCTCTCTGGCAGGTATACACATCCAGCTTTACAGCGACGAAGACAAGCTCCAACCCACCTCCAGTGACGTCGGTTGGATTTGGTTGTACTCGTAGGCGCCACTGCCCCTTACGCACAATCCAGCCCCCCAAATCTTCCGGACTATCTTGCCGTTTGCGTTTGGCAGGTGGCTGACTAGATCCAAGCAGTGTCCTTGAGCTTTGGTGCTGCGGATGGCCAGGATGCTGTGGCTGAACCTGCGGTTGGCTGGATAGGGATGGAGAGCTGTCCTTGAGGCCTTGATTTGAGCCCGGCTCTCTCTGCAGAGAAACTGGTGCCATAGCAGGTAAGCTGCCAGTTTCCAGTCCTGGATGCCTAATCACGAACGTCTCCCCGTCTACTGTCACATCAGCATCTCGATCGATTCGAATCTTCACACGGTCTTCGCTGAGCGGGGTGTTTCCAGGACTTGCGGACTGTGCGCTAGCGCCTCCCTTCATCATCATCAGGCCTAGAGGCGCATTGGTTGGCAGATTCATCTTGTTGGCCACCACTTGAAATAGGCTCGCGACCCTCGCCTTGGCCAGACCGTGGAAATCCGCTCGCATAGCGTCGAGATCGAGAACTGTGCTTTCACCACCGATCTCTACTATCAATTCGTAGGATGTCTCATCGACGAAAGGGCGCGCATAGTTGACCCATCCTCCCGTGGGCGAGCCGTCAGAGGGTGGCGGATCATTAACAAACTGGACACCCGACTGTCGGATATCCTCTAAGCGGATAACAATTTCCGATTTTCGCCTTTCGGGATTATAACTGATATGATGTGGGATCAGTTTCTGCTCTAGCCCTCGAAGATGGAAATAACGGCAGTCGCGAAGAAGCTCTGCTCGATGTTCCTCGTTTCTGATATGGAGAGGATATCCGCGGAGGAGGTGCAGAAGTTCTGCGAACACCTCCCCGGATCGATTCGGTACACTCGGTGGCACGATTGACGGCGGCCGCAGAAGCCCCTTGCGGTCAAGCCCCGGGAAGACCTCCGACGGGGACGCAAAGAACACCGCAAATCCAAGAGAGAAGAAGTTAGGCGAGTCGCCAGGGCCGGAGAAGATATCCCGGGGAATCTGGAAATGCCTGTCGCCGATCTGGATGAAGATCTCGGACTCAAACAGTTGGGATATAAGCCGCGGCACTAGGACAATTAGTCTCTCATATCCGCTGAAAATGACAATGCGACATACAGCTATAGAATTGGGCATCTGCAAAGAGTTTCACGAAGTGTGCGCCATCTCTGGGTTTGACGTGGTAGCCTGCGTCGCAGGGTTAATAGACAGTATATCATTAGAGATTGTGATGGGCTTGCCTTGAAGATGCCTTGAGATCTCCTGAAATATAACGGGGTCCCGATCGATATATAGCGTTCTTATACCACTGCCATTCTCACTCTGGCAAAGTTGTTCTTCGAAAAATTGGGAAAAATAAGAAGGTGCTCTAAGACTTTTAGCACAAGCTCGACAAGAGGCATCAGACTACGAACCATCAGATGCAATTGAAGCTCCTGAGAGCCGGAAGAGCTCAGAACCGATTTGGATCGGAAAGACCTTCTCAGGTGGTAGTATGCACTTGTTTGCCTTCTTGGACGGCCCCGCGCTCGCTGGGAGCGAACCGGGTTGCTCCTGAGCCTCTCCTGACGCCATGATCGCTGAGGAACGCGCCAATCCTCCAGCCGTAGACGGTGTGCTATTTGCCTGAACCTGCGCTCCCTCTCCCTTCTGTGTTGCCTCTCCTACATTACCAGAGCGCGACTCGTCGACTGAAGTTGGCCGCGAATTCGACATTCGACTTACGGTAGCTGCGCCGGCGGACTTGGAGCGGGTATGACCAGCACTCCTCTGGGTCGCTGGGATGTGCTCCGGCTCTGCCTTGCGCTTCGCGGTCACTCGAGGGGGCGGTACTGGCGGCGAAGAGTCTGGAAGTCGCTGGTGAGTTGCGGTCGGAGGAGCTGGCGGTTCTGTTCTCGGCACCGCTGATACATTGACAGATGGCGAAAACGTCTGTCTGTCCCAGGTGAGCGACGCGTTTCCCCCTCCGTGAACCAGGTCCTTATGTTCGTTCGCCAATTCCCCTTGCGGCTCGTAGAGGTGGACGAGGTCGAGGAAGGACCCGTAGGAAAGATCCCAATCGGTACCAAAGCTGGACGTGAAGAAGGAATTATCGGAGAAATTGTAGGGGGTCGACGGCTGCGCCGTCAGCGGCCGGTCTGGGCCAGGCTGAGCTGCTGCGCCGTCTGTACCCTGAGCAGCCGCGACGTGAGGGCAGACGTAGGTAGAAGAAGTAGCCCCAAGCCCAGAGCTCCTTCGGGAGCCCGAGTCGGTACCGGGGGCGCTCAATGCCGTCCCAGCAGCAGAAGATGAAGATGGCTGTCCGTGTAGAGAGCGGCCGGTGCCTCTGGACGGGAAGACATCGCGGCGAGCGCTCTGGCTCCTGTCTGCCGGCATTTGCGCCCGCACGACTGGCAACGTTATCGTGTCTCCGGACCAGCCGCCCAGGCCCTCTGACTGGGCGTCTGGCGTAGATCTCTGTTGAAGCGCTCTAGGCGTCTCTCGGGCCCACCGAGCTCCACGTTTGAAGCTTTTTGGCGAGTCTGGCGAGCGTTTGTCAGCACGCAGCACGCAGCTTGGGCAAATCGTCTCTGCTGGGCTGGCTGACGGGCGATTATCGAGCGCTGACAGGTGCATCGATGGTGCTCGATCGGACGGCGCTGAAGCGTCGCACCGGATGCGAGTGATGACAGATGATCGCGCCGAGGCTGATGGTCGTTCGTCGAGACGTGCTAGGATGCTGTCCGGACATCAAGACTGTATGCCATCGAAGCGTACAGTAGACAACCATCGTAAGGACGATGAAAAGATAAAGAGCTGGATGGGTTCGAGAAATGAGGGCATGAGGCTCCGCAGTCGTGTGGCTGATGCAGCTCCTGTTATTTAGCCGACTTCCAGATACCAAATCTAAGGTGGGGCAGATGAACAAGAGGGTTGACAATGCCTCGAGAACTGCTTAACTAATTTAAGAAATTTGTAGGTGATAAAATGATAATTGTTATTTCAATATTCTGGAGCAGATATTCTTGTCCTAGAACACTTCCTCGTCATCCCATCAGTCCTCCTAAAGTTAGGATCATTCCCCAAGTTGTTCTTCTTCCTGCTTCTCTACTGCTTTTCTTTTAATCCTGCAAGCTCCTCTTGTACCTGCGCCTCTATTTTCTCCAACAGTCTTCACATCGAAAAAGATTCGAAATATCGAATATGCCGGTCTGACGAATCAACAACGCTCGGAAAGGCCTTCTGTGGTTCCCCCTCACGCCGCTACATATCATCGAAGGATTTCACACCAAAAAAAAAAAAAAGAGAACCCGAACGTCCTTGACGTAAAGCAAATTGAACAATGGACGGATTTTGAGAAAGAGGTTAGGAGTGTGGTGCGTTCTATAACAGGACAGGTGCTACCAAGATTCGACTTGAATCATCCAGAGGAACACCTTGGAATTGGCAATGAGCTCGGAACACAAGGGCGCTACATGCATCACATTGGCCAGGACATCATGCAGATATTCAAGGCCCAGGGTCTCAACATCAGAGTGCCCGACTTTCAATATGACATTCACCGGGTCGGAGAAACCAGTGGTAGCAAGATACAGTCTGATGGGGGGCAAGGAGCAGTCCCTGACATGGTGATTGTCGAAGATAAATATCACCGTATTTGTGTTGTTGGGGAGGTAAAGACTCCCTGGACGTCTCAGCCAAAGAAGTCAGAGGCAGGGGGAGTGTTTCTGGCAAGGAAGTTCGGTAAGTTCTCCTACCTATTTAAAGACAATTGCATGCAGACCTCATTGTGTGCTAATTGGCTGTTAGGAACTGGCCTGTTATATGGACGACTTCCATTGCAAATTCGTTTTTTTTTTACAACCTACAACCAGACTTGGTTTATCTGCCGGAAGGATAGATACCACTTCTTCAAGTCTGCCCCTGTTTTTGCCAACGTTGTGGCATCTGTAGAAAAGTTCTCACTTAGAGAGTGCTTCTTCTGGCTTGCAATTCAAGCCTCAGATGATAATGCATCCCTCTGGCAGGACTACTAAAACCCAAAACTGGTATGTACCTTCTAATCTTTACAGCTGTTGATCTACACTAATATTATATAATACTCTACGCGGTTATGACCCACCCGGTCATGACGAGTTTAGTAGAAAAAGGTTCAAGTTCGACTTTGAGTCATATGTGGGCCAATGATTCAATTGCGCAGAAGAGAGAAAGGGGTCAGGGACATAGGCTGAGAGGGGAAGGGAAGGCCTACTAGAATGTAACGCCTGTGACGAATTTCTTTTGTTAGGTAGTTAGTTAGATCAAGCCACAAAACGGGAGGCAGTCAAATCATCCATGGATTAATGTATTCGGCTCTTCTTCTATAAGGTACCAGGTACCTAGGTACCTACCTAGGTTAAGTAATCTTACCTAAGTGCCTATCAGTAACTATCTCGCTAGCAACCATGGCTTGGGTTGGGAACCATTCGCAACGCCAACCTCATACTGCATTTGAAGGTACATAGTATGCCAGACTAGGGAGGTTAGAAAACATCAGGCCGGAACCATCCATACTAAAGCCACGGCTTTCCCCGCTCTTTCCACCCCGTACTCTCCGCACTAAGCACGGCTGACTAAGAAGAGCCCCAACCTCTCCATCCCCCCAACTTCAACCCCAGGATTAAATTTGGCTCTCCGACCCAAGAGACGTATCTGCGCTGTGTCATCGCAACCATGGCCGGCCCAAGCAAATGTGAGTTTGACCTATCTACGCACAAGTGAAGAATAGGACGGATTTACTGACGAATTGATACAGCCCTGGTCCTGGACCCTGCGATCCAGAAATACTACGGTACTTGACCCCCCTTCGTTCTCCCATGCTTTCCTAACACGCTCGATTCATCCACCTCCCGGATCACTACCCCTCTGCGCATGATCTGGCATGATTCGATAATAATATGTCATGACAAGATCATATAACCATCTACAAGCACCGGTACTATCATCAGAACTAACAGAGGGGTAAACACAGAACTAAACCAAAACCGCTACAAGTACTTCCGCTGGACGCCGCGCACGGCCTGGCTCTCGTTTGTCTACATGGTCGCGATCCCAGGTGCCCTGGGGTTCGTCGCGTACAAGACTGATGTATGTGATGTCATTCTCTTCTTCTCCGTGTCAACATTATCCTTACTCGCTGCAATGGAGGGGGGTTGTTCTGAGTCGGTCATGTGCCAGCCGTGCTTACGAGTTTGGATGGACAGGGAAAATATGACATGAGGGGCAAAAGGAGAGGAGATACGATTGCCGAGTGGTAGATGCGGCTTCATAGATTGTTTCACTGCGAAGGCAGGGCGGAGTTGAGATCGAAGGCGGGCGGCAGGCGAGAGACAATGCGGTCTGCAATATATTGGCTGGACGCAGGAACAAGCAGAGGGGCCCATGTCGGATCCGACGTCCTTTGATAAATTATACCCATACCAATGCTGAGTGTATCCCGGGTCTCGTTCTCTTGACCGCATGCTGCTCATGCCAACCGTCGCTGTTCCGATCGATGTGTCTGTACATAGTGTGCGATGATTTAAAGCAAAGCACTTTCTTCTGAACACTTACTACATCGGTCTTTGTACAAGTCACTGGCAGAGAGAAGGATTTCGATTGACATGGTATGGTATTAGCCGCTAGGTATTCCCGAAACATAGCACGGTCGAGGTTAAGAACTATCTCGAGACAGCAGCACATTATGGTAGCATCCTAGTTAACTCCATCGATTTTCAGTTGGTATTCTGCACGATACGCAGTCAGTATCTACCTGGTCATTATATGAAAAGAAAAATCAAGCACAACCGACCCGTTGAAGGAAGAAACATCTCGCTTTGGTCCACTGGGTATCCTCCAGCTGCACATGATATCCTGCCTCCTTGTCGATATGTCTGCGCTTTTCCACTCGCATCAGACAACTCGGAGCTCAAGTAAAATCCCGTCATACATTCCGTCTGTCCGCCCGCTCAATCAATGCGGCCGACTGCTTCTCCTGCCTCCACCGTATCCCGATCGTCCCCCACCATCCGGAACCCTCTCCCCTCTCCTCCAATCTCCAGCCGGGACCCCTCCGCCGTTTCCTCCCCTCGGCCCACCCCTCGAGCGTCCATATCCATTCTCCCTCGGACCTCCACCAAACGCCCTCATCCCTCCGCCCAGGGAGGAGCTAGGCGCGGATCCCCTCCCCGACAGGGGCGGCGCAACCGACCCGTCCGCCAGCGGTGGCAGAATCGCACAGTCGACGTAGTCCCCAATGACGAAGCGGACGTCCTGCAGCGTCTTGTCCGCGTCGTCGCCCTGGAGCCGGAAACCCCTCGGTCCGGCGCCGTTTCCGTTGCCGTTCTCACTTTCTTCATGTTCGGCGCTCTCCTTCGGTGCGATCACGACGCTTCCCATCTCTTTGCTCACGTAGCGCCCTCTTGTCTCGGATCCCAGCACACCAGACGTCGCCGCGCCGCGGGTATCAGGGTATATGAGGCGGAAGCTGAGTCTCGTGCCCACGGCCGGGTCCGGCAGCAGCGATGGCAGCGCCGAGGTCAGGAGGTGCGCTAGCTCGCGCAGGGTGCATGACGGCCAGGTGTAGATCTGGAGGTGCGGCGGGAGCGGAGGAGGGGGCGGGGGTTGCGCGGCGATGGAGTTGGGGCCGCTCGCGGGGACGGAAGGGGGAGGGGCGGAGATGGGAAAGTCGGAGAGATGGTGGAAGGCGTTGAGGCGGTAGAAGAGCTTGAGGTGAAAGGGGGTCGTCGTTTGACGGTCGATCTGGTTCTTGGGCGCGTCGCGAGATGCCATGGTGGATTGGATAGAGCTGTTTGGCTTTGGTATCGTGTAGGTTTTCTCTGGAGGCAGGGGGTAAAAAAAGGTAACGAGTAGTAGACTAATTTTCACTGGACCATGATCACCACGCGAGACGCAGATTCTGCAATCAAATGTCTGGGGAGGTCGTCAACATGGTGGCATGTAAGGTGTTGTCCGGATGGAGCTCCCTCTCACCAGCGGTTCAGGAACCAGACCCCCGGCGCGGTTCTGCGCGCTCCACCTTCTCCAGCTTCCCCGACAACCTCGATCAACTTTCTACCGCCACCACTTGCTACTCCTCTACGCAACACAACGCCTCCAAGCCAAGATATTGAGTATCTTCTGACTACTCGCTGCATTGCAGCGCAGCTTCTGCTCGCCATGGACTTCGCCTCATTAATGGCCAAGGAGATATCCAAGGCCAAACAATCAGCTACACCCCCCACATCCACCTCCACCCCGGATTCGTCGTCCTCTGGCGCCCAGGAACCAAAGAAATACATTCGGCGGTCGGAGCTGGAAGCCGCACGGGAAAAAGCTTACTACGAGGAGCAGGAGAAGCTCCGTCGGGAGCGCGAGGAGCGCGCCGCGCAGAAGCGCAAGCTCGAAGAGGAAGAAGCCGAGCGGAAACGCGAGCGGGAGGAGAAGAGGCGGCGGCTGGCAGAGGAGTCGCGGAAGAGGAGGGAAGCCGAAGAAGCTGCCAAGGAGAGGGAGAGGAGGAGGAGATTAGGTCTACCGGAGCTGCCGCCGTCTAGGCCTGAGTCTGCGGATGGCAGCAGCAAAGAAGGCACACCGCTGGCGGATGACGAGGAAGACATCGATGACGACGAATTGATCCGGAAGCTGCGGGAGATGGACGAGCCGGCGCGTCTGTTCGGCGAGAGCCACCGCGCCCGTCTACGACGATACCGCCGTCTCGTCCAGCGCTCTATGACACCTTCACAGCGAGTGTCCGAAGGCCCGATCCCCACGACCCTCGAGCTCGTGCCCGAGGCAGAGATGAAAGTGCCCCGTCACCCACCGAAAGATCCAGAGGGACGGAAGTTCCTCTTCCGCCAGCTGGCTTCGTATTTCACTCTCGTGCTGACAGAGTGGGAGATCGCGATGGCTAAGCGGGACCAGACCGTGAAGCAGAGCTTCCAGGGCCGGCAGGCATACAACGCGATGGTGCAGTCGCGGGAGAACATGAAGCCGCTGTTCCGGAAGTTTGAGAAGGGGGATCTGGAGGATGGAATCCTGGAGCCGGTGGTGGAGATTGTGTTCCACGCGCAGGAGCGGAGATATGTCGATGCGAACGATGCGTATTTGCGGTTGAGCATTGGAAAGGCGTACGTATCCCTATTCCTATTATTTTTCTTCTGGCGCTTCATACTAACTACATACAGGGCCTGGCCCATCGGTGTGACCATGGTCGGTATCCACGAGCGATCCGCACGAGAGAAGCTGCACGAGAGCGACAACAAGCAGGCGCACATCATGAGCGACGAGATTACACGGAAGTACCTGCAGAGCATCAAGCGGTGCTTGAGCTTTGCACAAGTCCGATGGCCACCGGATGACCAGCTGCAGCTGATGGGATAATCGGAGTACAGTTTAAGGACACTGACGAGAGGCTTTGGATATCATTTCCACGTTGAATACCAGTAAGTCCATGCGGTCCTGACGAAGAAGTTGCAGGGTCCAGCATCCTGCAAAACCAGGCAGCTTCATTGGGACGTCCCCTTAGAATGGCACTGCCATCGGAAACATCCCCTATCATCCTGGATTATACGGACCCTGCTTCAACTACAGCATCCGGGTTAAGAGCCCGAGTAGCTATCAACCGGCTAGCTGGCGCGAGAATAGCACATTGGCTGTTCCAATGACTCCCAGGGACATATTATTATACCTAATCATCATCTCATTTATGTTCGGAAATTAGTTTGGAAATTGGCCCCCGTCCATGACATCGGGCCGCGATGGATGGAATGGAATGGAATGGATGATTGATGAGATGAGATCTCCGCGACTTCCAATCTACGTCTGCATCAGCGATTGTATAATGCTAGTGTCTATAAACTGGGTATGGTGTGACTGCCCGGCTTGGCTAGATGTCCATGTGCTTTTTTCTTTAACGGTCTGGTCTAAGGTTTAAAAATGGTGTTCATGTTATAGACATGGAAGCTCGATATGTGATATAGTACCCATACAGTACACCGTTGTCTGTAGTCTAGCTCGAACTTAGCCCATGGATATCATCACGTAGGTGTTAGTATAGCGCGTGCGCTCTCTTCTCTGCACTAGTACTGGTTCTGGTCCTGATTTTCTCAAGTCCGAGTCTGATCGATTCCGGTCTATCTGATCTGAGTACATCCCAGTACGTCCTAGGTATCTTGGGTAAGTTAAAGTGTAAAACACCGACCAACGCCAAAAAGAAACAAAAGGGGATACTCCGGACAAGACCCGAACAAAACAAAGATATGCTCAATACATCCCATCCAAGAAAGATATCGATATCGATCAATCAACCACAAACCGTGTCTCCAATCCAATCCGGGTATCAATCAATCAATCACAACAGCAAGCCAAGCCAAGCTTCATCTCACCGCATAACCGGCGGCCTCCCCTCCTTATTCCACTTCACCCTACTGCGCACCCACTCCACAGCCTCCTGCACACCGGTCCCCAGCAGCGCGCTGACGGGTAAGACGCGACTATCACGGACCCCGCCGCCCTTCTCGCCCTCGAAGACCTTGCGCACGAAACCCTCCTTGATGCGCACGACCTCGACGCAGTCCTCCCGGTCCTGCTTGTTGGCCAGCACCAGGATCGGCACCCCGGCCACGTCGGCGTGCTGCAGCACCGACTCCAGCACCTGTCGGCACTCGTCGAGTCGGCCGAAGTTCTGTCCGCCGTTCTCGACGAGGCCCGCGAGTTGTTGTGATTCCGCGAATGCGTCTGCTGCTGCAGCGGACGTGCTCTCTGACGCAGCGGAAGAGCTGGGACGACGCCCATCCGCCGGGGGAAGACGCGCGATATCCGCATCCTGACCGACATCCGCGCTGTCGACGACGAAGATGATGGCGTGGCACGAGGCGTAGTAGCTCTGCCAGAGGCCGCGCATGGAGATCTGGCCCCCGACGTCCCAGATCTTCAGGTACATGTCGGGTAGGGGGATGGTGGCGACGTTCTGGCCGACGGTGGGCACCGTCTTGCCCGGGTTGGCGGGGGCGCCATCGGGACGCGGCGGCAGGTAGAGCGCCTTGATCTGGGAGAGGAGGGTGGTTTTGCCGGCGTTGTCGAGGCCGAGGAGGAGGACGGAGTATTCTGGAGACCGCAACCAGGAGTTAGTATCTTGCTAATAGGAAAAGGAGTAAGGGGGACAGGCTGCATACCCTCCTTGCTGGTGGCATATAGATACAGGGACTTTGCGAGATGGTACATGGTCGCGGTGGGCAGGCTGATCAGACGGTCAACGCATGGCTGACGGGCTGCATGCAGGTTCCTGGACACCCGTCCGGAAACAGGGAAGAGAGAAGGGGAGCGAAGATCAAAGTCCCGGATCGCAGAGGGCGGAGATCATGACGAGCGATCCTGATATGCGCCTGGGGAAGCCATCCGCCCCGACGCGTCAGCTCGGCCCGCGCGGGCGCTAGGGCATAGGGCACAGGGCTAGGGTAAGCCCTAAGCCCTAAGCTTGCCTGTTTCTGTACCTGAACCTCAACTTCCCCAATGGTCAAACAGTCGCGGCGGGGCAGCACGAGGGGCCTGGCGATCACCGCCATGTGCACGATGTCGTCCGTCCCTGGTCATGGATCGTTCGATCTGCCATGTTTCAATGACCGACTGTAGATACAAGTAGACTGTAAGATACAAGTACACACCAATCTGCGTCCAAGATGCATCTCCTCTGATGATCTGATTCTCTTGGCCTGACGTCTACATGATGGCCCATCCCGATCCAGATCCAGCGCCCCGGCCCTAGAGCGGATGCCCGCTTTCTCCTCCCGAACGCTTTTCCGCACGTTTGTCAGCATCTCCGCCATGCTCGGGTCTCCTCCCTTTTCCTCCCCGGTTGACATGGCATGAGGACTGACTCCTCCCGGTCATCGTCCTCATCGCATGTCTCGAGCAGCATGTCCGGCGCTTGACGGGCGGCCGCGAGCAGGCATGATGCCTGCGTCTCCGGGGACCGTGTTTGACACTGACACCATCATCATCGGTATGTCGCCATCGGAGCCGTCTGATGTTGATTGCCTGAAAACTCTTCTTCCCCCAATGACCTTCACCCAATGCTGACCTCTCGCAGGGAATGGCCCATCGGCTATGATCCTGTCGTACATCCTCCATGGCCATGTCCCCTTCTACTCCGCAGATCCTCCTCATCCCGATCCTCTGCTCCACGCCAAGTTGAAGGACTCTCCCCAGCTGCTCCGCTTCGACATTGACGCGTTGACGGACCACTTCGAGGCGTCCCGCATCTCCTACTCGACGCAGGCGCTGCCCGTGAATGTCTTGCTGGACACGCTGGTGCGTCCCAGCAGCGACACCGATGACACGGAGAAGAACTCCAACGTCCAATGGCGCTATATGCCCGACAAGGTGGTGCCCCATGTGGTCTTCGGGGATTCCCCGCACCCCGGGGGGCAATGGACCGACAATCCCATGCACGCCAGCTGGGACATCCAGACGCTGAGCTACGCGGGGATGCTGTCCCTACCAGGCTATTCCTTTGCGGACCACTATCGCAAGACGACCGGGAAGGAGCTCCCGCCGTTCACCCGTCCGACCAGGCGCGAGGTCGCCGATTACCTGCTCGCCTATCCGGCTGTGGTCGGAATCGACGATGCCTTCCGCTGCGGTGAGAACCTTAGCGGGATCTCAAGGACGGACAACGGCTTCTATGTACGCTCGCATGGCATACACTGCAAGCACCTGGTGCTGGCCAGCGGGATCTTCTCCGAAGTCATCCATCCCCGCCCCCTCCTGCAGCCGCTGACATCGCTGTCCGCGACGGAGCGGGCTCCGCTCCTCGTCATCGGCTCGGGGTTCTCCGCAGCGGACGTGATCATCTCGGCTCCGAAGGATCAGAAAATCATCCACATCTTCCGCTGGGACCCTGAAAACCGGCCGTCCCCTCTGCGTAGCTGTCACCAGCAGGCGTATCCAGAGTATGCGGGCGTATACAGATTGATGAAGCGCGCCGCTCTTGCTGCGGAACCACAGACGACTCGTCGAGCAAAGAGCAGGCGCATCACGTCGACCCCTTTCCTGGAGAGTCGCTGCTGGGAAGAGGTATACGAGGGTCTCCCGAACACGGAGATCATTGATGTGCGAGTCCACGATGGCCAAGCAACAGTCACTTTCGGCCGGGATGACGGGACAACGCTCACCCGTGAGGTGGGTGGACTGGCCTACACGGTTGGACGGAGGGGCTCGTTGCAGTATCTCGACAACGCTCTTCTAGCAGAGGTCCTTAGCAGTGCAGACCCTTCTGCGACAAATCCCATCATCTCTAACCAGACACTCCGTGCCAAGGCCACGGAGGACCTGGAGGTCGCGCCAGGCGTCTTTATCATCGGTAGCCTCACAGGTGATTCGCTGATCCGATTCGCGTACGGAGGTTGCGTGTATGTCGCGGGGAAGCTGATATGCGCGCACGCGGGAGAAGATGAGTGCTCAAGTATCTGCAGCGGTACCTCTACACCAAATTCGGGGAGAGCTCCCCGGACTCCTCCAGCGGTTATGAACGGCTTCGATGGGCACCATTACAGGCTGCATGTGTTCCAGGAGAATGAGCAACCACTGGACCAGAGAAAAGAGGACGAACGATTCGACGTCAATAGCACCAAGGAGAAGCAGCTAGAGCCCGACAAACCTCGGTGGTGGACGTCATTTCTCCGGATGTTGGGATAATACGCTCCAAGTCTGTATATGGCGTGATACGATTATTGGGTTAGAATTGTGCTATTCTTGTATAAGTTGGCTGTTTGCACATTTGCACACATAGCAAGGCTAGGTGGCTTTTTATTGCGTTTGTCAATATCACATGCCTACTTTCTCCATACGGTACTGTGTTTTTTTGCTCATGTGCCATCCAACAGCTATTGGGATGGATGCAATTGGTCAAGTCTATCTTTTTTGTATCTATGATCTATCTGCCTCTCAGTACCCTATCAAGGTGCCTGGTACCTGAAGATACTCCATGGAATATTCTGAGGCCAACCTTGCTTACAACCAGGAACGACTTTGGCTGGATCATGCTCAGGCACGATAAGCAGAACGCTCCTCTCCAAATGATAGGAACGTCCTTTGAAAGCCTCACTGTACTGGTTTGAAGAATGGAAATATATCCACCTAAGGACGTACCTTTTTGGTTGGCAGACTGATAACGCTTGGTGTTAGTGACAGTTCTTACAGTTGGTCTCCATGACGCTCCAGACTCCAGTATAATAGAATGGCCAGATCGGCCAGGCAGATAGGTACCTGATGGAAGAGCCTACAACTTGGCCAGGACGCGTACTAGGCGAGTACATCTAGGTACCTGGCTTCCTGGAGCCATCGCATCAGGACAGAGCCCAGCCCAGTCTACATCAACGTCACTCACGCCACCATGCTGGTACCTACGCGGGCAGACTAAAAGTCCTGTACTAGTCCTACAGATCTCTCTGGAGCACAGCAAGCTCAGATATAAGCTTGGCAAGCTACCGAGGCAGGCAAGATCAACATCTCTCCACAGGCGAACCGGGCACGACCAAGGTCAGATCCCTCTACATCTCACCTCAACACTCTTTCTCAGAGTTATTCCATACCTTCGATGGCTCGGAAAACCCACATCTCTCCGTGTGCAGTAACAAGTACAAAGGACAATGAAGTCAACAGCGCTGACAGCACCCTGACGTCAGACCCAGCAACGACGATGTCAGGACATCCAAGCACAAGCACTCAAGAAACTAGCCACACAGCTCCATAGAAGAATCTATATAAGTCGATCTGGGAGGCGAGGGTGGATGATGTTCCCTCTGCTTTCTGCTATCTAGATACCCTAATGCCAATCCATCCATCTGTTGTCTCATACAACTTATACTCCGTGTTCCTCTCGATCGGTATATAAAGAGAGAGAGGCATACAACTATTTTCGTATACACCTAGGCTATCTCTAATAGAGCCTCCCATACATTGTTCACCATGAGCGAGACCGCCAACCTCGACGCCCTCTCCGCCCCCCAGCAGGGCGCATTCCACCCGTCCATCAAGCCGACAGGGCCGATGATGGATAAGGGGGTAGGCAACCATCTTTCACACACATCTATTTTACAGTAAATCTTTTTGTCACTGACAACCACTACAGCACCAACTCGGCACCAAAATCGCCCCGAGCGACTTCGTCCCCGAATTCCAGGCAAAGACCGCCCCCCCAGGAACCGCCCCGGAAAAGGACACCTACACCCCGAACCCAATCTACTCGATCCCGGGCCAAGCCAACAACCCCGACGTCCTCCGCGGACACGGGAAACAATCGACGCACGTCTCCGCCAGCTCAACCCTGCAGGGCGCCACCTCTCGCGACGTCCACCGCGGCCTGGGCCACCCGGGCGTCGGCCAGACGAGCAACGAGCTCCGGCACTCGGGCGAGCACAAGCGGAAGCACCGGGGTCTGGGACTCGAGGGGGTCGGTGCGAGCGGACACCCGCAGGAGCCGAACGAGCGGATCCTGGCGGATCAGAGGGGCGTGGAGCGCGAGGGGGCGCGCGGCGGGCAGCATGGCAACAAGGGGGAGTCCGGGGCGGAGGATATCCCGCCGACGCAGACGGAGCGGTTGTCTGCGGAGTGGCATGATGACGCGAGTAAGAAGAAGAATGTTGGGCAGCAGGATCGGAATCGGTCTGGGGAGGCATGAATTCTATTCTGTTAGTAAGAGGATGAACTTATTTCGGAGGATTGGAGACATGCCATTGTTGTTGTACATTGAGTTTCATTAGTTATTATTATTCTTGGGTATCATGTCTAGCTTTTCTGTACAAGTACAAAATTATATATACGAACAAAGCATAGAAAGAATCTTGAAAGATGCATCAGGGAGTCGAGCGGAGACGCTGCTCCCGAGCATTCGCAGTCCCGTTCCCGTTCCCCTCAGCCTATTCCTGCTTATTAGTATTATTGTCATCCAGCTTCTTAGGCCAACTCCGCGCGATATCGATATTCGCCCGCGGCCACCACATCTCGAGAAAGACGTAGAGCAAGAAATCGATCACGACGCAGAGACAGAACAGTTTTCCCGCCCAGACTCCGCACCCGTAGTACCGCTTCAACCGATCGATCAGAGCGAAGCTCCGCGTGCGGCCGCGGCTCGCCTCCCACCCCTGACCGGGGTAGTAGCCGTAGAACTCCTCCTCGGAGATGGCGCCGCAGATGCCGTTGTAGACGCGCTCCGTGCGCCGCGCGACGTCGGTCCACGAGTACATCATGCGGACCTGGTCGTGGAAGCGGTCGGTGCGGACTTTATTGGAGCGCAGCGCGGCGATGGCTTTGCCCGTGGCGGCGACGAGGTCGTCCTCCTCGGGTTTGGCGAAGGTGGTCATGTGCTGGGGCAGCACCTCGGGAATGCCTCCCACCCGGGTGCACACGACGTACAGCCCGCAGCTGGCGGCCTCGACGATCACCGTGCCGAAGGCCTCGGTCAGACTCGGGTGCAGGTAGATGTGCCCCCGGACCATGACGTCGCGGACCTGCTCGTGGCGGACGGGGCCGAGCATCTCGACCTTGTCCTGCAGGACGTTCCGCTCGAGCATCTGCTCGAGGTCGATGGCCTTGGGGCCCGAGCCGGCGATAATGAAGCGCACGTTCGGGTGCGATGCCAGGATGCGCGGGATCGCGGCGATCAGGAGATCTGTGCCTTTGTTGTAGAAGAGCCGCGAGATGACGACGATGGTGATCGTGTCGTTGGGACCGATCCGTGGGGGGGAAGGTCGGGGTTCGGGTTGTCCTTTTTCGTTTGTACGAGGGGTATACGAGAGCGGACGGAAGTTCTCCGCAACGACGGCGTTGGGGATCACGGAGACCATCAACGGGTCTAAGGATGCTCGGAGTACCGTATTCTCTTTGCTGCGCTGGGTCAGCAACTTCGATCCAGATGCTTTTATCTATTTTCAATCCTCACCATGTATGGCTGACGCAGATGACATGGTCAACATCGCTCAGGGTAAACTTGAGCAGCTTGTTCGTCAGAATCGACCCAGCGTCCGCGAATCCGAACAACGAGTGGTCCGTGAAAACGGTGCGCAGGCCCATGGTGCGGGCGTGGAGGATGGCCTCATGGCAGAAGCTGCTCAGGCTCGCGTGGCCGTGCACGATCTCGATCTGCTCTCGGATGACGATGTTGCGGAAGATGGGGAAGAACGAGAAGACGGTGGGCATGGTCGACTCGCGGTAGATGACGAAGAAGGGCACATGGTAGACCTTGAGGCCGTTGGTCAGGTAGCGCACGCCGGTGCGGCCCTTGTATGCGTGTGTGACGATGATCACTTTGTGGCCGCGATCTATGAGTTTCTTGGGAACGGGTCAGCATTTGCTGAAATCTGGTCTGATTGCAGAATACTCACGGTCGATAGCTGGTAGATGTGACTTTCAACTCCCCCTGTAGATTTCAGTTAATTCTCAGACCAGCATACCTAGAACACAGGCGACAAACCTGGCTGGGGGAAGAAGAAGTCACTGATCATGCTGCGGGAAGTTAGCCAATCGAGCTCCCTGAACCGGAACGCAATTCACTTACGCAATGTTGTAAGGCATCTTCGCAGCTCCTATCACCCATAAAAACCCCGGGCAGCTGGAATGAGAAGCGCAGAGCCAGCATCCTCGCGACGAAGGTGTCGAGGAGCTCTTGATATGCGGTCCAACTCCTGTCGCGTTGCGGACGATCGAGCAGCGGTGACGTTGGCGGTGTGCCTTTTCTGCCGGACAGAAGCGACCCCAGGATCTTTGTCCCCGCCAGAAAAATATGTCAAGGCCCGGCGAAGGAGCCAGAAGACCAAAGAACACCGCACGACCGTCCCGACCTGCCATAGGCCACTTGGCTGCCCTCCGCGAGGATGGCTGGTGTCTTCTATGCGCGCTTCGTTCCTCCAGGGAAGAACGGCCCAGCGTCCCCCCAAGTCTTGAACCAGGCGCAAAAGAGGAAGAGAGACGAAGAATCGGATGGCGGCTCTGTCGTCACCTCCACTCCGACCCCGACCAAGAAGCAGAAAAAAGGCAAAAACTCCCATTCCTCCCGCGACGCAGCGCCACTCGATACGGAAGTCTCGAAGGGCGGGAAGCGTTCTGGGAGCGTCGACAGTAGTGTACAAGAAACCGAAGGCGGGAAAGAAAGTGTTACCGCGTCGAATGGCGCTCAAGCGAAGTCCAGCGACAGTCGCGACAGTCGCGACAGGTCGGGCGAGGCTGCAAAGGAAAAGAAGAGGAAGAAACGAAGAAGTTCCGGAGATCATCATGACGCGACTGAGGTCGCTGCGGATACAGCCGTGAAGGCAGATGCTGGAGACAACGAGCAGCAGCAACCCGCTCCGGATAACGACACCCAGGAGAAAGAATCGCCCAAGAAAAAGAAAAAGAAGCAGAAGAAGCAGGAGGAAGAGCAGCAGAAGCAACAGCAGCCGGAGGAGGATGATGAAATCGCGAAAGCTACTGCCAAGCATTCGGGGATTCTCTCAAAATTCCAAAAATCCGCCGCCATCAAGTCCCAGTTGGAGAGCACGCCCAAAGACGAAGCTGCTGATGCCAGGGAAACCATTGAAAAATTGGCAGGAGAACCAGTGGTCGCCCAGGGCTTGGAGCCTCTTCCACAGCCGGAGCCTGCTCCCCAAACCGACGAGAAACCGACTTATTCATCTCTTCCTGCCTGGCTGGCAAACCCTATCAGAGCATCAGCCGACCAGAGGGCCAAATTCAGTGACCTGGGAATTGACTCAAAGCTACTTCGTACGCTCGAGGACAATGGATACAGGGAAGCGTTTGCTGTTCAAGCTACCGTTATTCCGTTGCTTCTACAGAGTCCGACAAGTCACCCAGGAGATCTTTGCATATCTGCAGCTACTGGTTCCGGAAAGACTCTTTCTTACGTGCTACCGCTTGTCACCGCACTTGAGCCAACGCCGGTTCCCCGACTAAGAGGCCTGATTGTCGTTCCAACGCGAGAACTAGTTAAGCAAGCACGAGAAGCCTGTGAGCTCTGCGCGACCGGTACCGGTCTGCGGATCGCGAGCGCCGTGGGAAATGTAGCGATCAAGGATGAGCAGCGGACGTTGATGAGAGTCGACCCGGTTTACGACCCTCACGCTTTCAAAGTTCAGCAGGATACGAAACTGACAGGAGACGACTGGACGAAGCTCAATCTCCGTGATTATATTTCTGAAGCGGAGGGATTGAACGAGTCTCTGCCTGGCTATATCCATAAACCGGAACCTAATGTCGATATCCTCATCAGCACCCCTGGTCGTCTCGTCGACCACATCCGTTTCACAAAGGGCTTCACATTGCAGCATGTGCAGTGGCTCGTGATCGATGAAGCCGATCGACTACTTAACGAGAGTTTCCAGGAATGGGTTGACGTGGTTATGACTTCCCTGGACGCTGGCAAGTCCTCCCAGCCCTTCGGTCCTGCTGGAAAGCTACTTTCGGATCTTGGGCTCCCGATGGAAAAGAAAGAACCGAGAAAGGTCGTTCTCAGTGCCACGATGACAAGAGATGTCTCCAAACTGAATTCACTGCGCCTTGCCAATCCGAAGTTGGTCGTCATTGGAAAGGATGCAGGAGCTGAAGAAGGTGAAGACGGCACGTCCGGAGCTAAGGAGGCGGAGGCCAATTTCACTCTGCCTCCAACGCTCAGGGAGTTCACTGTCCCTGTCGGAGACGGGTCCGAGAAGCCCCTCTATCTTTTGCAACTGCTGCTGTCACACATCAAAGTGGACGTCAGCAGAGGCTCTTCGGATTCGGACTCTGAATCTGAGGATTCGAGCTCCGAAGACTCAAGTTCCGAAGAATCCGACTCCTCAGACTCGGATTCTGATTCTGAAGACGACTCGTCTTCATCCGACGAGTCTGACTCTGATGACTCTTCATCGGACGAGTCGACCGACTCCAGTGACGCCAGCTCAGTCTCGAGCTCATCCAACTCCAAGGCCCAGTCCGCACGGAATACAGTGCTGATTTTCACCAAGTCCTCCGAATCCGCTTCTCGACTCACACGACTCCTTTCTCTCCTGAACCCGTCACTGGCCAACCGCATCGGCACCATAATCAAATCAAACAAGTCCTCCGCGTCCCGGAAGACCCTCACCGCATACCGTCGCGGCAAGATTGATGTCATCGTCGCCACGGACCGTGCCTCGCGTGGTCTCGATCTCCGGTCCCTAAGCCACGTCGTTAACTACGACGTTCCCCCGAGCGTCACCACCTACGTCCACCGCGTCGGACGTACCGCAAGAGCCGGCAACGAGGGCTCCGCGTGGACACTGGTCGCTCACAGGGAGGGCAGATGGTTCGCGCACGAGATCGTCAAAGATTCCGAGGGAAGAATCACCCGGTCCGCAGACGTCGAGAAGGTCAATGTCAAGCTCGACGATATGGAGAACATCAAGTCGAAATACGAAGCTGCGCTGGACGAGCTGGAGCTGGAAGTGAAGGCGGATGGTCGTGGGAAAGCGTCAAAGGTGAAAAACTAGTGGAGCGATCCGTCGATTTTCTTGACGAATGTCATTTCCATATCTCAATTGTGTTATTGCCCTGGTCATTTTATAAAGCTACTACATATTGCATATGCATGTTAGTAAATAATATGTCCCCAAACTTGCTGTTTCGGATTATATGTCTTTGGGATCGAGGCTAAAAAAATCAGTCGCATTTTCTACGGAGTTACCTAGAGAAAGGCAATATCCAAAAGTGGCTATAGCTTGTCATCGGATGGAAGTCAAGACCCAATTCCCTACAGCACAACACCTTCTGAGATGTCTATAACGAGCATAAATAAATGCATGAGGAAGTAGGATATTTTTTTTAATCCCCGTCCTTGTTCTGGTATCATATACGTTAGTTGAAAGATGGCACCAAAAAGTCTGTTTGAACCTAAATACAAAATATTGTGTCAAAGAGTCTTTAGAGGCCCAATGCTCAACCTCATCTCCTGTACTACCCCAGTATCAGCTATATTATATGTACTCTTTTCTGTAGATACACGTAACTTTTTGAAATATAATATTTATCACACTTGGTCCATACTATCTAAGTTTAGTCAGAGAATCAGTAATGATTTGACAGTTATGTATAAACCGGCCACATAACATGTGTAGTTAGTAGATCTCCAGAGAACATATTCATAATCCCAATCCCTGCAGTAGAGGAGGCTTCTATGGGCACTACATATACGAAAAGAAGACGAAAAAAGAATCGAAAATCCATGCCACACGAGGATGGCTGTAGGACGTTCCCTCGAAGTCGATGGGAGCCTTCCCATATTTCGCATTCACAGCAAGTGCCGGTGAATTCATTCCTGTATTTCAATTGGGATAGTCAACTATGAGGGATATGGTAGTACTAGTGTGTGCTACGGAAATCATGCATGATCATCAATCGGAATTAGTCTATTTCTTGGCAGCGGAGAGCTAGATTGGATTCACCAAATAATATCACGGGCATGAAGTAGATACCCGAGTTCCAGCAGAAACGGATCCAAGATCTCATCTAGAATTCCCTCCGTAATCCAGGCTGACTGCCAATCAGGCCAGTAGTAAGCCTTGACGTACTCCCAACCTTCAGGATAGAAGCCTCCACAGTGGCAATCACCTTGGCATCTCGCACGAGGATATTCCGCGGGGCCAGGTCATTATGCGTAAGCACGATCCTATGTCGCGGTAAGGCTCCTATGAACCGTACGACCATCTCAGTCCAGGAGTTTTGTCCGCGCTCTCTCAAAGCTCGCACGAAGCCTTCGTGGAAGGCGGCTTCGGACTCGAATGGCCCATAGGCAGTTGGATTTTTCGCTGAAGAACTGGTCTCCGCAGTAGCTGCCGTCAACAGACCCAACAAAATCCCCCGAAATCTGTCGTAACTCGTCGAGATAGCGTCTCAACTGCGCAAGGATGCTCTCCTTCTGGGTCTTGCTGTAAGAGCCCCAGACTTGGTCGAGTGGCCTTCCGTCAATGTACTGCATCACTATGCAACCATTCCCGGTCCCTTCATCCATATATGCATCGAATACCTCGGGAACAGGTATGGAGGTCTTGTCTCGACCGAGGCGCATGGCGGCAGCTTCCGCCATACGGACAGCGTCCCCATACTTCACTGCTGTGTTTTCATCAATCCACCAGACATGCGATAGCGGTCCTTTCCCGAGGCGCTCGGAACGGTCAAGCAGCTCCCGTGTAATTGGGGTGCGAAGCCCCTTAGTTGTGGTGGTGGTGCTCCTGTTTTCGCGCTTGGCCTTTCGTGACCGGAATCAAGTAACAAGTGATATTCTCCTCCTCTGATTTCTTTTTCTTCGGGCGGAAGCTTGGATTGATTGATCTTGTTCCAATCAAGTAGTGGTTCCAGGAAACCTAGCTGACATGGGTATAATAAACGCCAGTGAGCGAAAGAGAAAGTCGGTTCGGTTGGTTTTGTTGCCTAGGAACGTTGCCAACTATGGTAACTTTGAGGGTTTTAGGTCCAAACCGCGTAGTTCAGTTAGAATATCACCAAAAGCAATATTCTTCAAGGTCATGTTTGAGGGCACTGTTGACGATATAGGTTTCCAACAATCTATGTTCCCCTTCCCCCTTCCCCCTTCCCCCAAAACAAAAAGGAAAAAGGAAAAAAAGGAAAAAAAAATTCTACGCTCCCTGCTTCAACGCATGGTAGATCATAGGGATGTGAATGGCGAAGAAAGTGCTAATATTTGTTGGATAGCACTGCAAAACAACCTGGGTGGGAAGCATAAACTCATGCATGCAGATAACCACACTGTAAGGTTGTGTTGTTGTCATAATCCAAGCTATTGGCCACAGCTGTTTGTGAATGACTGTTACGCACTCCTTCGGTCCCGACTCGCAACGGTGGCTTAGCCTAAGGTAGGGAGGCTTGGGCTTCGTAGGTCAAACACAAGAGTAACAATCTCTGACTGATAGACAACGCGACTGAGGTGAAGTAGAGCGCCTATTGAGTGCGTATACTCAATAGTAGATTAGCCTGTTGACCTGCCAGTATATAACCAAGTAACAATGCGTTATTGAGCACGAGGAACTAAGCTATCTACATGGTGGTAATGAGCATCCTTATATAACCTAGCCCCTCCGTATACCATCCATCATACCACCTCATGGTATGCCGGTATAACATTCTCCCGTGTCCAAAGGTTAAATGATCATAGATAGTCTTATCTCCTTCCTTGCGAGGTATCGCTCGTTATGCAGGGCTGTGTTGGACAGCGCCTAATCCGTTGGTTCATGACAAATGTGTAATGGGCGGCCTAAGACTCTAGGCTGTGGGGCTTATTAGGTTTATCGTAAAGATAAGAAGAAGTAGAGAAGGACTTAGCAGACAAAATAACTGTAGTTACTAGTAATAAGATGATATGAGCTATTGCTACTTAAGTTGACCACTATATCTTGAATCTATCTGTAGAAAATGCCATTATATATATAATAATTCTTGTCTGAATTAACAGGTCTGTTATAATGCTTGCCTAGATCCTGAAGCGTTATGTGGTGTGCCAGCCTGTAATAGCCTGTCGGCTATTACTGTGTAGCCTTTTTGGCGGCAGTGGTCTAAGCCTAGAGGCTGGCGGCCTAGGCAGGTCTGACAGCAACAGGCACCTAATTCCACAAGATGTATATAATCAAGCTTGAGCAGAAACAAGACTTGAAGTATAGTCTTCGAGAATTAGCTAAATAAAAGCTTAAGCTTCCTCGGGGCTCATTCAAACACACCACAGTGCTGTGTACCTGTCCAGAGCGTTCACCATCCTTCCTCCAGGTAATGATACATACATATATCTAGAATACCATGGAAACAATGGAAAAACCAAATCGAAGCGGAACGCAACCGAAAGGTAAGCAAATTATGAAAACACGATAGAGGAATCATATGTAAATCATATCCCATATCTCATCCTTCTTAACCACGTACTGTACGACCGAACCCACTCTCCCAGGACAAAGGAAACATCATATCAAACATTATCATAACAACACTCAAACAGACACCAGACAAACTCCGCAAGGAAATATACCAAATCATGTAAACCCAGTCCTAATGATACGTGATGTGATCGTCTTTCATTGCTGTCATAGTCATATCAAATCATGACATCATGACATTGACTGCCTCAGCATGCAAGAGACGAGGAGACGATCTCCGATTGTCCTTGGCAGAAGCAGACTTTATCTTGGAAACGGACCGCTTGGCAATGTTCTTGTGATGGTAGGAGCGCATATGCTCGATCAGGTGATCCTTCCGGGGGAAGCCGTTCGTCCCCTTGCGAGAGCAATTTGGCACCGGGCAGTTTTGAAAGACGGGATAATGGACACTTGAACTATGGCGCCTCAGATCTGCCAGGCGTGTGAAGCTCCTGCCGCAGTCGTCGCATTGGAAGGGCTTGGCCCCTCTTCTGGAGATGTCAGTATTTCCACTGCTAAAAAGGTTTGAGGCAAAGGAAGCTCACTTGTCTGATGACTCGGGAGGGTCCCCAAGGCCTTGGATGTAGCTCGAAGCCACGGCTCTGTCGATGTTTTGGTTCCAAGAGTCTTGGGGATTGTACCCCATCTGTGTCTGGATTTCTGCAGGGAAGTAGGATGGGCTAGGGTCAGGGTAGTCGAACGTGTCAATGACGTTCCACCCCTGAGGATCATAGTGACCGGCAGACTCGCCGCCGTAGAACTGCTCGAGTGGTAGAGGAGCAGGGCTTACGCCCCACTCTCCCAGAGACGAATATACAGCTGGATATCCATTTGTATGAATACCAGAGCTGCTTGAGCTCTGCATTGATTCGTTGCTGCTTGTGGAATATGAAAGCTTCATGGCAGAGCTGCATCCGGCGGTGTAGCTCTGAAGACATCGTGCGTCAGAGAGACGACTCAGCCAATATGGTATCAAGCGACTTACCATTGTGGATTCTGAATCTTGCTTTGATCCTTCGCAGAAGAATT
The DNA here is from genome assembly GCF_041956765.1 of Thermoascus crustaceus. Classification (NCBI taxonomy): domain Eukaryota; kingdom Fungi; phylum Ascomycota; class Eurotiomycetes; order Eurotiales; family Thermoascaceae; genus Thermoascus; species Thermoascus crustaceus. Next base: position 6,503,537 of record NW_027192527.1, on the reverse strand, counting down.
ATGGAACTCAAGTTGGACTTTAGTGAGAAGTATCTCCTCAAGCAGGTTGTATGCATATACTACTGGGTAATCTGGAAGGTGTTACACCAAACAGGATAATTCCAGTTGGGGAAAACCAAGGGTGTTTATAAGACATGGGAAAGGAACTAACAACTGTCGTCATCTGAGAAAGATCGGAGCTTTTCTTTTAAAATTATCCGAGATCTGTACGAGTGCTCGGATTGGAGTATCCGACACGTGAATGCATGACCAGACAGTGATGTTCTGCTTGACACACAGCCACGAAGCAAATACCATTTAGCGGCTGAGGAGGTGATATGGTGAGGTATTTGGGGAGAAGTGAAGCGAAGTAGCTTTACCCTTTCGATTGCCATCCCGGTCGGGTTGGTCTGCGCGGCCCCCATCTTGGCCAACGCTAGAAACGGAATCGAAACAAGTGGATCATGCGTGGAACGTTTTAAAGCGTTTTGGCGCCTGACTGATGTCCAGCAAGGATTCCACGTGTAGAACGTCTGATTGGAACAAGCGGCAGGCGATACGCGCCATCGGACGGGAAGTCGTTCAGGTCGAGGGTCTTGGACCTGACGAGTCACCATCAGACGAACCCGATCCACCGAGGTTTGCACGTCAGAAGGGTCTGCGCAAGGAACGACGGCACGGAAGCGGAGACGGTTCCCCAGATGTGAGGCTCAACTAACTTTACGGGACACAGAGCAGGCCCCCGGGGAGTTTGCGACTTGGAGAGAAGAAGAAATCTCTCAGTCATCGCCTCGCAAGCCTCATTTCTCGTGAAGAGGCATCGCCAGTGGTAGGGCCGGGGATCTTCTTTATCGGAACGGCCCGAGGGTTGGCCATTGCCGATGTCTTTACTGTTCACATTGTCGATAGGCAAGGAGTCTGTGTGGTTCACATAACACGGCTCTTCAGCTAGATCCAGATACCTAGTCAGGTCAGATCAGAATACGATGGGCGGCACATCGGGAACCTAGGCAGATGCATTGTCTCTGATTCTTCACCGGGGAGAGTGGAGAGGACATCGGGGCAGAACGCTGGCCGCTAAGGTCAACGATGACAGATACTGGGATCGTTAAGTTAACCGGAATCTCGAGCAAGGTGGGAAGAAGCCTTGGAGGTCAAGTCTGCCAGCGCCTTCGGGCAACACTCACCGTCAGTAATTGTATCTCTCGTCGTGGCTGCGTGGCAGCGCTCTGGTGGCGTCCTGGTAGGGATCTCGACAGGTGTCGTCAGGCCCGCGATCGCCAGTGAGATCCCTTGCAGCATCGCTTGCAGACACCGAGGAACGCCTAGGGGAGAGCCGCACAGCCTCATCCATGATGATCGGGGCGGTTCCCCGGCCGTAAAATCCCGCAAATCTCGCGCCGTTGAAAGGCACAAAAGAACGAGAGATAGCAAGGGAGTGTGGCATCTCGAAGTGAGGCGACGGGCGTCTGACACGCTCTGCTCGGGTGCGTGCTTAGTACATCGCGGTCCTTGAAGTCAGGACAGATGTACAGGCCAAGCAGGCACCGAGAGGGGCGGCGCTTCACCCAGCCTGCTTGGCAAGGCACAGCCTTGCAGTCGATCGTTGAACGCCAGCGAAACAGAACAACGTCCCTCGTTACGCAACAGGCACGCTAACTAGGCTCCGATGACCGATCCCTTGGGGATACATAGCACCCAACAGTGCTGCTCATATCCCATACGAACGCAGATGCTTCCACGACGTCAAGTTCAAATACAAGTGTTAGCTGCCAAAAGTGGTCCCAAGAACAAGCGAACACGACAAGCAAACATGCACAGGGGAGAAGACCAAAACACCATTCGGCGACAAGAGATACATACCAACCTTGACCAGTGCAGGCAAACCGTCGTCCTCCCAGCAGGAAAAGGTAAAAGTACTTTTGCCAGGTTTTCAGGCCAGCCCGACCAAGGCCGCTGCTCAGTGGCAAAATTTCGATATCAGCCAGTTTGAACTACGTGGAAGACACCCAAAATGACCTTCAAAGCCAGGTAGGTGTACATAATTCCGAAGGAGACGCATGGAACATGACACAATTTCCCATATTGTGAACCGATCTACCCGCAAGACTCGAGAGAGACAACGCAGACGAAGCAAACAAACATATGTGAAGGAGAATATGCCAGGTATCCCGTGAACAGAACGTGCCAGTATCATCAATTGAAGGCCCAACTCAGCTATGCATCTCAATTAACTCCAGATTATATTAGCCGCTATTTGTTGTTTGGGTCAAGATGATCTGAGACAAGTCAAGTCCTAAAAGGGCAATGAAGGTCTGTTGAATGCAATTCTCCCATGCTAATCATAGCACAGGATGTTTAGAGTACATCATACTGAGTACCGCTACCACAAGAGGGGGCGAGTCGAATGGCAGCAGCTAACTGGAGCAGATGAGGAGACAACAAAGGTTAGAGAGTATCGAAACAATCCCAAAGCACATCGCACCCTTTTCTTTTCGTCACCATTACCTAATTCCCTCTCCTCCTCTTAACCTCCTTCATCAATTCCTCTTGCCCTTCTCTCCTCGCCATCCTCTCCCGCGTCTCTCTATCCACCTGCTCCATCAGCGCACGAAACTCCTCGTCAGTCATCTCATCATCCTCTGGCTCCTCCGGATTCTTCCAGTCGAATGGTACACCCGCCATGTCCCAGGCCGGATAGATCGGTTTCCAGTTGGGACTGTCATGCAGAAGCCCTCTGCCAATCTTATCCTGGTCCTCATTCCAGGCTTCAGGTCCCACCGAAGCCCAAGCCATCGGCCGCGGCGTGTGAAGCTTGAAATATGATAGGGCCCTCTACTTCCACCTCTTGCGATCGAGGTACTCCCTCTCCGCGCGTGAGGCTTGTTCCTCCGTCAAGCGCAGGGTCCATGCATCATCATCACCACCATCAGACTTGAAAGGCGGGACGGGCCGGTCTTCGAAGGGAGGGTTCTCTATGCTGCTATCCCTCATATGCTGATTCCAGTACTTCATCAGCGCAAGAGCTCTCTCCTTGATCCCATACGTGGTAGTATCGTCCTCCATATAAATATCCTGCGCGATGGCCGAGATCGTCCTCCGCACGTCGACCTCCAGGAATATCCGCTGCGTGAGATCCGTCCGGGTCTCCAGCGACCGCAGGAGATCGGAGTAGCACTGCAAGTCATCCTCCGGCAGAGGCGTCGGGAGGAGCTTCGTAAGCTCGTCTGCGATGTATTTCACTAGACGTCCGTGCTGTTTAGCCCCCCGGCTCCAGTAACGTGATAAAAAAAGTACTCCGATAGGTTATGTAGATAGACGGATGGACGGGGTGCCGAATATTCACAGTGATCGACGGATGGTGTTTACCTTCCTTAACCGCATCCTCCAAATACTCCGGCACCATCTCATACTGGACCGGGATGGCGGGCCACACCGAGAACCGAAGCCCTTCTTCCACGCTGGCAGAGTTTTCCGAGAAGAACCTTAAAAAAGAACAACGGGAACTAGGATAAAACCTCAGAATCCCTATCGCACAGAGAAGAACAGAAAAGAAGAGAAAATGCTGTGCAGTATCGCCTTAATGCTCTCAGCATCTTTATAAATCCACGCCAAGACAAGACAAGATCTCCTTGTCGTATTAGAACTAGGCAGCAGAAAGGTCTCAAAAGTGGTAGCCCCAACACTACAATTGACTAAGAAGAAAAGCTTGGAAGCATAAGGTGGTACTGCGACGGGTGCCTTGAGCTAAAAGAAAAAAAGAAAAATCAGAAAGTCGAAACGGAAGGGTCCGGGCCGTAAGGTTGGGGGCGAATTCAATTCCACTCATCCTCTTATCTCTCAATGTAGGCAGCTACCGCACCCAGGGCAGATGATGCTTAATTGGATCACACATAGATTTTCAAATAATAGGGATATATATATTAGACAGTAGAAGGGCAATGGTCAAAAATAGATATATAGCTGCTCTATCAAACGACCCTGCTGCTGTTTAGATTTAAGCTTTGGGGCCAAATCCACCGGATTTGGATATCCGCTCGGAACTTGTACATTGGCTTACATGTATCGTACTCTACTGACTGGAACCAAGATCGCGGTACCGGAACATTATTTGAAGAACCCTGTGACATTGACTTCTTGCCAATACTCTGTGACTGTACCTCCGTATCAATACCTAAACTACATGGGGACAGGAAATAAACACCGAGAAATGTCATTTTCCAAGGAATTGATTTCCGTAGCGGCAGACGTAAGGCATTGGATTTGATTTACCAAACTGCAGCTAAATTTCAAAACGCATCAGGTACCAGGGAAGAAGAAACTCTCATTTCAATGTCCAGATCAGATCGTGACGAACTCTTTAGACGGATCTAAACATGCTGAAAAATAAGATGCGTTTCCTTCTCAGAATTCGACCATGCGGTTTCAACGATCGTCTGGTGAGCGGGACTGCGAACTCGAATGTCAGCTTCGAAGGGAGCAGGTCTGGAAGTGACGTGGTCTGTCATGTCCCAGGGGTCCACAGCCACCTCCTTCCCGTCTCTGTAGGCGTACCCGATATCGTACGCCCACAGGAGGCGGGCAATGATGATTTTCAACGAGTCAACAGCTAGGGATTTTCCCGGGCACGCTCGCCTGCCGAAACCGAACGCACCAAGGGGCAGATCTGGATTCTCCAGCCATCTTTCGGGCCTAAAGGCATGGGGGTCCTCAAAGGTCTTTTCATCGAGGTCTAGAGACCAGTTGTTCGCGATAACAGCGGCATCTTTAGGGATGCGGTACCCCATATATTCATCATCTCGAATAACTGCATGGGGTATTCCATTGGGGGCCACTGGACGCCATCGGAGAACTTCATTGACAAAGGCATTAATATATGGAAGCTCAGGGAGATCTTCAAAATTAGGGAGCCTGGTCTGCCCAAAGATAGCATCCAGTTCCTGCTGTGCCTTCTTGACAGCTTCTGGGTGGAGCACACTCGCGAAGACGGCGACTTCTAGCGCTATTGTTGTGGTTTCACTTCCTGCATCGTAAAGGAAGCCGACTATGTATGAAAGCTCATCCCACGGTACGTCCTTTGTCTCCTTCATCTTCATTGCCTCCTTGCACCAATTCCACGAGAGATGATCTCTTCCCTTGGCCATATTTTCTCTATGGAGTTTCACTTTCCAGCTGTGGAGCTCGTCTCCAATTCGTTTCCACCGTGCCAGACATCGTGGGAGGAAGTTCAGCACAGGGAGCACATCAACCGGTAATCCCCCGTGATACGCTACCTGTACAAGCTTGCTCGCAACAGCATCAAGCTCATGGATCTCGCGTTCATCGTTGCTGACTATCCGTTTCCCATAAGCCAATGCGAACAACAAGCTGCACGAGTAGCGGTGGAATGAACTCGCGAAATCATTTGTGGAGAGCAGTTCATGGAGAAGCTGTTTGCTCTCGACGTCCTGTAGAACATGGTAGCGCTGAACCATGCGGCTGCTGAGGAGAGAGCCCTGCACACGATGGTGGAGCTTCCATTTTTCACCATACGGCATAAAGACAACCGCGAGACCTTTGGTGATAGACTCCCCAGCTACAACAGATCTCGGCCGGGAGCTGTAGATGCTGCTGCGTTTCACCAGCAAATCGTGGGCGGCCTCATGCGTTCCCAAGATGATGCATGTACGTTGCCCAAACTTCACGCTGACAATCGGTCCATACTTCTTGTTCCATTCCTGGTACGTTCGCCACGGATGTGACTGCGGGGCCTGGTGGAGGTTGCCTATAAGAGGCAGTGATGGAGGTCCAGGAGGCAGGGGAAGACGGGCACGTCGCTTGTATATCGAATAGATATAAATCGCTGACAGGAAAGCTAAGAAAACCAGTGGCAGCATTGTTATGGTCTAAGAAAACTTGACGCGGAGAGAGGAGAATTATCAGTATCATCAATACCTGTGGCGGGAGACAAGTGGCATTCTCTTCCTACGCTTTTATTAGTTCTCACACGCAAGCGGGGTAACCAGCATGAGAAACCCAAATGGGCTCTCTGGCTGTGGGTAGCACGGCACTATGGTGTCAATTGCAGCCCAGTCCATGCAGATATCGAGGAGGCGCTTCGTTGTACAGCTGCCCTCAGGGCTAGCGTACCAATCGACGATCGCATGGTTTGATTTGCAGATCCGATACGTAGGAGACATGCAAGACTCCATGCTGGGTGTTCTGGGATGTTGCACAATAGCATCAATCGTCCGGAGCAATGGAAATGAACCGCAGAGCTCCACCTACTGAAGTCTCCAATGCGGAGTACAGCATTCCCTTCTTTTTTTTAGTATTCTGTAATTGGCCTGCTTTGTATTCGTTTATAAGACTTGGTAACCCGATCCAGCTGACTTGCCCATCTACGGCCCGAGCCGGATCGTCGGTTGGCTCCCAGTCTAGCCCAGATTGTTATCTAGTGCTTGAGGTTGGCTTAGCTCTGTGGCTGTGGGGAGCAGCCAGGCCTCTCAAAGATGTCGCACTCCAGCTTGCTCACTGGCACGTCGAAATACTTGTCTTCAAAGCCTTTTCAGGTCCGGGGTATCTCCACCAAGCAGATGTGCTGCGCTGTGAGGATGGTGCGGTAAACAAACCACACGTGTTATCACTGACAACTTATGTCTTTTGCTATCGAGATGTTAACACAAATGAATGGCTATCTTCATGCCGCATCCACACTAAAGTTCAGAGTTTTCATCAGAGGGGCGGCAAGGATGGCGGGAGACAGGAACAGGGAATGTGTGGGCGAACTGCGGCAATCTGACATATGGCATGGTAAAGAGAGATTTGAGATGGAGAAGGTAGACAAACATGAGAAGAGAGAAAATGTAATATTCTGTAATAGGCACTGATCCACATGGGGCTCTGCACTCTGTACGCAGTACTCTATCTCCTCCTAACTGCTATTGTTATCTCCAATTTATCTCTCCTCTGTCCATCCGGGTCCGCATCAGCCAAGAGAGATGTAGCTCAAGCGACTACCGGAAGCTATGCCTCAGATGGAAAAGAATCCTGAGATACGCATTTGTGGTAGTTTCTCCTTGCAGAATATGGGTGACTCAGTCAAACATGTCTTTTAGGAACCTTGACGCCAGGTGCACAATGATCGGGCTTCTGTCTGTAAACGGCGGAGCGGAGATGACTTTGCTTACATAAAGGCCTTGGAAGATGTTAACTATTTATGCTTGAAATGTTTACTCTTTGGCAGCTAGTCTCTCAAGATCCAGTGGTAATCACTGCGGCCGTGCTGTCATTGGTCAAAGTTGGAGTGTTTCTTTCAAAGAACTGAACGCATGTCACACAGGTGGTTTCTTATCACAAGTGTTTCGACAACTGAAAACTGGCACATAAAAAGCCAATGTGAGGTTTGAGCAATGGTTTAGCAATGGCAATGGTTATTCCAAAGTGCGCAAGAAGTATTTTGTTAACTGTTCTTGATGGGAAATGTTTGTACTATTGGATGTGTTAGACCAGTTGTTGAGTGCTTGTGCTAGAGTGGTTAAAAGTGTTCACACTGGTGGGGCGGTTGGAAATTGCACGTTAGACAGGTTGTAGAACTATTTGGGCTAGGGCGGTTGTAAAGTGTTGGTGGCACTAGAGCATTTAGTCAAATGTTTGAGCCAGAGCCACAACCACCCGGCTGTAGCTATCATTGATCAGTTAGCAAACATTTTCTATAGGTACTAAATACTGCGGTTTAATAGAGTTCTATGTTGACCAAGTTGTGTATAGTCCTTATCTTGAACAAAAGTAAACATCGGTGCTCAGGGCAAGAACCCCCTTTTGCTGCCAACCCCCGGGTACCATGTAAAGCTGACAGGCGCTTAGTATAGCCCAATAGAATTAACTCTGTTATGTGCCCCCTAGTCGGTCAGAGGGTGATCTCTGTTGCGCGTGAAATTCAGACTCAAGGGGAAACATGTCACAGGGTTCTCTGCGACTCAGGTCAGGTCAGAACGGCTGTGGAGCTGGGACACAGGTGAAGGGAGGACAGGAGACGTGATAGGTCAGTGGTTGATCTCAGACAGGTGTCGGGGTAGAACAGAGGTCTATGCGGTCATAAGGTTGGAAGTCGCAGAGATCAGGCAGGGCAGGTAATCAAGAAGGGTCTGATTTACTAGACAAGTTGACCATGGGTTCCTATCTACCTGGTAAACAAGTGTGTCTATATACATTGTCAATTGAAATTCCTTTGCTGATAACTGGGTTACATTGAGAGGCTCCTATCAATCCGTAGAGGTAGAATCAGAAGGTGAGGTCTGATTGCATCCTGACTGGTGATCGGTCCATGATTTATCTGGAGGCTCCTGGCCTCAGTCTCACCTCTCGCATGTGCTGTAACAAACTTCAAAGCTAGAGTTTATTGTATAGACTAGTATCGATAGAATAGAATGAAGTTGAACCCTGATTTTCAAATCTATCTAACAGGCCCTTTTATATGACATTCTGAGGATTTAGGGTGCTGACTAATAGGGTAAAACAGGCAATTATGACATGTATATCCTTCAGGTGACTGTTGGGAATTCTTCGGCCGATATACCCATGTAAAACCTTCTAATTCGACCGATAGAACGATTATTTTAGGGGGTCGAATACGCGGTTCTGATTGGCTGATTCAGTAAAGTTCGAAGGGTTTGGAATCGGCTTATGACGGCGTTAGTTATCGTTCGACACAAACCCATGGAGAAATTCAACCTGCAAAGCCTTCAGACATCACCAATAGCTATTGTTAGAAGTCCGGGGCGTAAGAGCCTATACTCTGCATTTGTGAGTCGTCTCAAACATTCTGAAGGTTGTTCTTGATACTATGTAGACATACCATTCATTCGATCCATTGTTCCACAACAACTGTAGAAAAGCATGATGAGATTGAAGGTGTGAGCAAAGTGCTGCACCCACATTGCCACTAAACTTTTCTCTTTCCTGCCAAAGACAGCTCATGACAAACTGGACCAATCTATCACCTCTGAATTTTGTGATGTCTGACAGGTCCGTCGGCAGCAGTCAGTTCAAAGGCACATCAAATTGCAAGGTCTTCTGAGGCAGTAATTGATTGAAAATAGGATTTAAGCAGCTCAGAAAGTCTTCAGGATTCCAGTCTTCCTTTACTGCAGATTGATAACTGTGAACAACATCTTGAAGATGCTTAGTCAGCTTCCAAAATTCTGCCAGCTGATAGACAGACGCATGCTTCAAGAGTTCATTTGATGTGTCTGAGCAATAGATCAGCTTTTGTATCAGATGTAATAATTCATTCTTACCAGGAATATCGGTTTCTGGGCACCCGAAGGTTGAATAGGCACCAAGGTAAATAAGCTCCAGGACCCTCCATACTGAATGTATGTCTGTTGAGTAAACATGTATCTGTTTCCCTGTCTTTTGTAAACTTTTTTGAAAGTAGTCTTGGAGATGCGGACTTTCTGCCTCTAACACCTGGCTGTGAACAGGTATTTGGAAGCCTCCAACAATAATAGTGGCGTCTCCTCCATCGCTTCTGGTCTCCCATTGCTTTCTCTGTAAGACCTGAGTGATAAATCCTGGAAATCCTGCAAACAGCATGATGCTGGAGAATGACTTAAAACGCTTCTGCTTACTATATTGCAGGGGAGTGTTTATGGCAATGAACAAGCTCTCCCAAATGGCTTCTGTTTCAGTGTTTCCTTTTAAATGCTTGCATGATACTGCAGGGCGAAATAATAATTGAAAAGAATGTAAGCCAAGTGTTTCTTTTCTGGTTTTTCCTGGCCAGCAAGCTGTATATAATTGCAGTTGAAAACATATGGAAAGAATGATCCAACCGTTAACTCTCTAGAAAGGCCGGTGAACAGATTAATATTGAACAGTCATCTGCCTAGAGACAGTATAGGCAGTAAACTCTCAGTACACTATCAGTTTCTGCTTAGAACTGTAAAGTAATGCTCTTAAATAACGGCCTAGCCGTTTTGTGATGCTTCAGTGAAATTGAAAGTGTGTTCCACTGAAGAGGTCTTGAGGGATAGCCATGTGAGATAGTGTTTTACTGTAATATGTTTAACAGGTGATTGTAACGGCGGACCTAAGACTTCTTAGGCAGAGGCTCGTTGGGTTTATCTTGAGGACAGAAGGCAAGAGAAAGAGATGAATGAATAGGCTGTTACTAGCAATGTTACCTATCAGGATTGCTATTTGAGTTGACCATAGGGTCCTAATCCCCATGGTTAAGGAGCATGTTTATATACATGGTCTTCCTGTTGGTATTGGTATACCATATGGTATACTGTATACCCGATGGTATGTTGTATACCTGATGGTATACCATATACCATTTAGTCCTTGTATACCATTGATTAGTCATAATCATGTGATTCCTGAGATGATCCTTATCTCTTGTCCTGTAGGGTAGCATCCATTATGCAATGCTGTGTCGGATAGCGCCGACCGTAACAGTGATAATTGCCACAGCAACAATGGTTTATTTCAATAAAGGTAAAAATATCAGAGTCTGAATTCAGCTTTGCAGAAGCTCTGATGGCTTAGCAGGATATCACTGCTTGATTTAGTCTCTAATAGAATTTTGTCCTCTCAGATTGCTTGGGAGAGTTAAATCTGTCCCACATGACGAGCAAGTAGGGAATACATCCACTACACGGCCTACTAACTAGATGAGATGGAAAAAATATAATCAAAGATCTTGCGCGACGGCGTGTTCCCGTCAGTTGGGTTTCTCTGTGTCGAATTCATGGCTGAGTAGCTTTGTGGGGAACAGCAGTGGTTTCATGGTGGAAGATGGGGTGTTTAAGAAGTTTAAGAACACTCCGTCCGGCCCCTGGCAGCCTCATAAGATCAGGCCGCCGACCGGTGGCCTGAGGCCACGATCGGAGTCCAGTGAGTAACTTTCCGAATCCCACATAGAGCATGGTTCAAGGGCCGGACGTGTAGTTGTATTCCCTTTCATCTGAAGGAAGTTTCAAAGTTGTTGGTTACTTTTATGGGAGAAGGAGGCGGAACTCTATGGGATGATGTTGACATTATTATTATGAGCTTATGAGCTTGCTTGCTTGTAAGAAGAGGATTCTAACTGTTTACACGAATGTGGAATAACATGGACACGCGAGAGGCTAGGCCTAATTGGGTAGGAGGGCATATCCTTCCACAACTTTTGGGCGGAATCCATGTTGGGACCTGAGTTCTCAGGCTCCTAATCCATGCAGACATGCAGGACGATTGTCGGGAAGCCGAACGGGTATAGCTTATGACTAACTACGAGTCAGGGGATACCCATTGTAGTCAGCGTTCGGAATCCGTGCGCCTATGTATATTTAAACACTCAACTGAGGCCCGGGTATTGCTCTGACCAACACAAGCTGTCTTCTCTTATCTTCTTTCAGAGCCTTTCGAACCTTAAAATGCCTCTTCCCCTGCGAGCCCTGGGCCGAGATGGCCCCCAAGTCCCTGCCATCGGTCTCGGTCTCGGGAGCCTCGGCGGATTCTACGGACCAGCTGGTACCCTCGACGAGAAAGTGGCCCTTTTAGAGCATGCACATGCCATCGGACTGCATTTTTGGGACATGGCCGACGTTTACGCTGACAGCGAGGATGTCGTCGGTGAATGGATTAAGCGATCTGGCAAGCGCGATGACATTTTCCTGGCCACCAAGTTTGCGCTCCAGCGCCAGCCTGATGGAAGGCACACCTTTCGGTCTGATCCCGAGTATGTCAAGGCTGCATGTGAAAAGAGCCTCCAGAGACTCGGGGTGGACACCATTGACCTTTACTACTGCCATCGGGTGGATGGGGTCACGCCCATTGAAAAGACCATCGAAGCCATGGTGGAGCTGAAGAAGTAGGTCCAACCAACCTTCAAATGACATGCAAGCAAGCGATTTCCAACCTTTCAATTTTACAGCCAAGGAAAGATTCGGTGTCTCGGTCTGTCGGAGGTCTCAGCAGCCACGCTGCGTCGGGCGCATGCCGTCCACCCCATTGCCGCTCTGCAGATGGAATACAGCCTATTTACACTGGACATCGAATCATCAACCTCGGAGATCCTGAAAACCTGCCGCGAGCTAGGTGTGACTGTCGTAGCCTACAGCCCTGTTGGACGCGGTGTTCTGACCGGCCAGTTCCAATCTCACGCAGACATCCCTGAGGGTGACTTGCGCCGCGTGTTGCCCAAGTACTCGGAGGAAAACTTCCCCAAGATCCTGGAGTTGGTGCAGGGATTGAAAGACGTGGCGAATGCCCATGGAAGCACCCCGGCACAGGTCGCTCTTGCGTGGCTGCTGGCGCAAGGACCGGATATCATCCCCATCCCAGGTACGAAGTCGACCGCCAAAATGGACGAAAATGCGGCCTCTGCGCTGCTTCAGTTGAGCGACCAAGAAGTGCAAGAGATTCGGACTCTGGTGGAGCGAACGAAAATCGAAGGTACTCGGTACCCTGCCGCGTAAGTGTCTCTCCTTTTTATTTTTGGCCCCATGGAGTGTTGACCGGTGGCATAGGGTGATGGCCACTCTCTCCGCAGATACCCCGCCACTGTAGGGGTGCGAGAAATGGATGTATAGATGCATAGCGTACGTACTAGCTAGTGGTTTTCAAGAGCTGTGACAATTCGATTGTACCTGAACCACTGGATGGCTGGAGAACAGGTCTTCGTGCTCGAGCGGTGCGCATGACGGACCTTGGGATGACTCGGCCTTCGTATTGGGCTCATGGTCCGGGCTGTCCATGGTGTTTCCGTTCGTAGCAAAAAGAGGATGCTGCAGATACTTTGACTCTGGGAAAGACACCTTTATACCACGGTCGATTTTCAATGGTCAAGCCCGCGTGTCGAAAATGACCTCTGGCACTCTCCTCTCTCGCACCAACCACACTAATACACCATTCGAGAAAAGAGCCAAATCCTTGGCCAGGATCTTCGTAGTAGCTCCAGTTACGTGTTATGGAGCCTTTAAGCTCAGCGAAAAATTCTTCAATTCTGTTCAGGTACGGCGAGTAAGGAGGCAGATAAAACAACTTGACTCCCGCATCGGCACACATTTGCGCGATCAGGTCGGAGTAGTGGAACGATGCCATTGTCCATGACCAGGACAGACTTCGGCTCCGGCCATCTTCCGCAGTGCCGAAGAAGTTGATCGATAAAGGCCTCGAATACAGAAGCATCCGTTGAGCCGCGAAAGACGCGAGAGAGCACAATACCATCTTGGGCATACGCAGGCAGTATTTGATACCGCTCGTCACGGTGGAACTGTGAGACTTGTACAGGGGCTAGACTGAGTGGTGACCAGCCTGTTCGTCTGAACCCTATCCGTTTATCACATCCAGATTCATTAACGTAGACAAGGTGGTGTGATTCAAAGTCCGAGAGACTGTGAAGATAAATTTCTCGCAATTCGGCGTTCTGCTCTTTGGCCCTCCGTCGAGCTGTCTTTTTGGACCAACCTTTGAACGAGAGGGCCCTCCTGATACTGGAGGTTGTTGCTAGCATCTGAAATTCATCCCAAAGACAAATAGCTATCTCATCGAGGTAGAGACCAGGCTTTTCGAGCAGATGATCGCAGAGCGCTTCTAGCATCGGTGGTGTTATGCTTCGTCTCCGACCGATACGCGATGCCGGGGAGGGGGGGGGGGGGGGTAGGAGCATGGATGCTTCCGAACTGTCGCAAATTCCTGCGGATATTTTTAATTGTACGTTCGCTCCATTTAGCTGCGTCAGCCATTTGAGACGTGGTTAGTGACTAGCTTTGTATCATATCATGAATGAAGTGTAGCTTTGAGAGAGGTACTCTCGGTGCCATATTGTGCAGATTCTCTAGCAGTTCTCGAGATAGTGATGCTATAGAGAGATGGATGCCTGGTCCTGGGATGGTCAACGGGCATGGATAGAAGGGCACAGAGGTGGCAGTGTATAGGAGTTCCGTGTAAGATACAGTATTATACGTCACACAATCGTTCTAAAAAAAGGGCTCTATTCTTAGAAAGGGGTGATCTACGACTAATCCAAACATAGATTAAGGCGTTTTAGAATACGGTTCGGGAAACAATTAGTGTGTGAACATGGGGGAATCTGTTTTCGACTCCGACCGTAGTAGAAAAGAGAAAAGAAAGAGCTTGCTCACCACAATCGAGCTTCTATATTTGGAGCTGAATATATATATACTTGTTTGATTTATGCAAAGACAACTATATCTTTACCTTTGTCTGGCAGCCATCCAGTCTGTGTTGAATGCGTCTCATGTAAGTCGGCAGATACTGTAACAATGACTGCTCTTGGCAAACTTCCAAGGCCAAGTTGAAAAATCTCCGCTTTCACACACCATCGTGTTAGATGAGTCTAGGTGTTCCCAAACCACTTCTCGCCCCAGCCGAGAACGGTCCTTCCCGGTAACAGGAAAAAAGATACGTAGCATTGTCCTAATTCCCTGAGACTCAATATTATTTGAGCGCTGTAATATTGGATCATTCTAGTGCATTTCATAGGCCTTCTAGAGCTGATACAAAGTCTAATCTCTCGGAAAGAGAGGAACATAGGCGATATGTGATTGCGGGAAGCAGCAGCCCAAGGCCGGATAGAGACTTGAGGTTGTTGGATGAGGAGTTCTGGTAAGAGTACGCTGGAGGTGTTATCTCTTATGACACCAGCATGCAGGATCAGCAGCCGTCGCGTCGTCTGCGTGAGCAGTAATTTTTCATCCCGACCTCTAACGAAAGTGGGCAGGAAACGAAAATCTTACATTAAAAGGAGAGCAGAGTAGTAAGGACAAAAGGTGCATATAAAGAGACATCAAATTACTGGCTCTCTACTATCCAGATTTCTCCCTGCTGAGGAGCTGACAGCAGCAGGTATGTGAGCACCACCCTAAATGGTCCGATTTTCCGAGCCAGGGGACCTGAGATACCTTCATAAGAAATAAGTTACATTAGCAGTACAGTGCAATTGACCGAAAGTGTTGAGATAAGGCATTGAATAGACAGATCCACATAAAACCTTGTTTGAGAAGTACTCCATGAGTGGCAGTAACTTATTTAGGTCAGAACAACTGTTGGCCCGGACCACAGACTAGCTCCTACTTCTCCTCTCCGCAACACACACCTCACCCCTCCACACTCCAATTGCCAATGGACTACATACCTAGAGTATCTTCCGTGTACCATAGTACAGAGAGTAACACCATGTATGTATCCATCTGAGGGTCAATTATCGTCTATGGAACAATATCGAGGTTTCCCATGACAAAATGACTTGTTCAGCTACAGAGAATAAGGATGGCGAGAACATGCGTTTACACGATGGCCAAGAGAATAGTACTTAGTTTTTGTTGTTACTGCTGTATGTACTCTCCAGACAAGAACGAAGCATATTCTCAGCATTAGGTTTGCGCCGCGCGGACCAGAATAAGCAAGGTTTGCGACAAAGTCCGGAAAGCAATTCAACAGAGTGGCTTGGGGACATTCCATGGCGCAGCCGAAGCTGTCAGCTTTTCCAGCAGGGGCGGGTGAGCCGTCACCGTGTTAGGTGCATGCGGAGATTTTCCGACGTCGTAGCATTAGTTTAGCTGAAATGTGAGACTGTTCCCAGTCAACTCCCACGATTACTAGCTGTACATATAAAGCCTTCATTGACTACAAGGTGCAAACTTTGAGTAATACTTTCACTGACACGACAGGGTCACTTCTTCCATCTTCATTCAAAAAGTCTCCCTGACGGTTCTCCAAAGAACTGGAAGCTCGTCAAAGCCAAACAGTGATATTGTCAGAAATGTATGAAACCTGTTGACAACTGATTCTGTGCAAATTGCCTGATGAGAATGATATAGGATGGCGTCGCATCAGCAAGAAGATATACCAAAACCTATCAGCCAAAGTCTTCCAATGGTAGCTTAATTTGCCCTAAACTGCACATATCCTTCCGATCTTTTTGCGCAAAAAATACCTGAGGTCCTCATGTCATTGGAAAGGATCAACAGGCGGCTACAATATAGAATTGCATTTTCTACCCTCGATCGGAGAAACTTGGTGATGTATAAGACCAACCTCAAGCATATCTAAGGCCGTTTTTGCTGATACATCAGTTCTATAAAGAGGCATCGGCAAGCTATCTGATTTTGTCAGGGGCAACTCGGCTCCATGCGTTCTCAATGAATTCATATATCATGACCTGAAGAACGTGAAGAAGGTCCAGCAGGCCATGAAGTCTTCTAGGGAACAGTCAGTGAAGGGCAACAGAAGTCTAAAGAATGGACAACATTTGAGAGGCCTCAGATTTTCAGTGCACAAAAAGAATACAGGAGGCCGCTGAAGTCGGCTATCTTGAGAGGTCACTGGCGCTAGTTATGGTCGTATACGCTTCCCTAAAGTCTGGTTACATCCCAATGGCAGGATGGCCGACGTCAGGAGGGGTGCCTCCTGTCTGACAAGTGACTTCTCGAGCCAAAGGTGGAAAACCTGACTGTGTCAGACAGACTGCCAGAGAGAGAATTCTACAGTATAGATGAAATAGTGTTGAGTCAAAGCAATTCGATAGTCAATACTATCAAATTCTTATTGTTAGGTAGCTATACAGTTCGTTCAAAAAGCCCAGCCTAAGAGAGACGGCTAAACCATTCCTACGTTTAAACGGCCCATGAAGTTTAACTACTTAACTACCTAGGTACCTACCCATTCCTTCGACAGAGTGAGAGAAACACGACACGCATTATAGATCATCTTCGAGATACTTGTAGATAAATTTGAAGTCCGCCTTGCGCCGGTTCATCCTGTTGAACGTGTTAGATCACGGTTCATAATTGGGAAAAAGTGAAGAAAAGAAGGAATAGAATACTCACCATGTACTCTCATAGTCGAAGAACCGGTAGGTACCCTGCTCAAACTCCTCCGTGATGGTCTTGGGCTCCTCGTGCCGCTGGAACCACGTCTGGTACTGCTTGTGGAAGCGCCAGCTCTGGTTCTTCAGCGACTTGGCGGCCAAATACTGCTGGTACGTTCCCTGGCGGTAGTAGAAGATGTAGAACAGCGTGTCGGTGTCGATCCGTCCGGTCTCGTATAACCGCGGGTCGTCGAAGATGGGTAGTACCTCCTGCGGGTAGTATAGGGGCGTGTTGTAGGGGTTCTGAGGCTTGTAGTGGCGCGGCTTCTCTGCGTCTCCCGGTTCAGGGCACGTTGCCAGCGATGCGGCCAGAAGTCGTTGAACAGAGGGCGAGGGGTTCGTCGTCGCTCTGTTCTTGGTTACTTCAAAGGACTGTATCAGGTCTTGCAGACCAGGAGGAAGATGGTAGATGGATTCATCTGCTTCCTTCTCGTCCTTGGTAGTATCTCCGTTAGGTGCCTGTTGTTGCTCCTTTCCAGCTGTAGTCTGGGCCTTGTCCATCGCAGGAGTCGGTGGAACAGTGCCCGATGTGCTTGCTGGCGCAACGCTTGGACTGAACGGTGTCTTCGACCGCGAGTCGTCTGCACTGGGAGCTGTCGGTGGCACCTTCTGGACAGGCTGTGCAGAGGCAACGCTAGGGGATGCTGTGGATGATGGCTTCGAAACAGGGACAGCCGCTGAGACAGCGGGGCTTGCCCCTGGTGGAGGTGGAAGAGGTGCAATACCGACACCGTTTTTGTCGCTTGCAGCGGCAGCAGCAGCGGCAGATGCATACTTCAGCGTTTCTCCTGGAAGACGTGTCGGGAGAGGTGCCGGCTTCATGCCACTTGCTGTAGAAGCAGAGGGAGCATTAGGGTGGAGAGTTGCAAGCACGGGTAGGGGAGATTTCATCTGGCCGGATGGCCGCCGCGGCACCGAAGAGTCCGCTTTCGACTTTGCCCTCGAGTCAGGTTCATCGTCCTGTATTGATTGCGTGTCTTGCGAGGAGACCCGGTCGTTGTCCAGACCCATTCCGAACTGTGCCTCCTCATCGCCCAGGTTTAGGTCGTCATAGAGCGTCTCATCTTCACCTGAGTAGTCCACATTGTGCCCGTCCTCCACATAATACTTTATGCTGTCCTTCAAATCGACAACCTGACTCGTCTCCACGTTGCCGTTCTGAAGGGATCGTAGCAATAACTCCAGTTTGTTGACATGCCATTTATGTCGTTCTGATATCCGCGCAATATCCGACAAGCGGTTGGTTTTCGTGACATCCTTCTTGCCTTTCTTTAACGAAGCATGGAGAGCTTCCTCCTCTGCCTCCATCGCCTCGATCTTCTGCTGAAGCTCGTCGACCATCGATGACAAGAATTCACAAGTCTCGGCCTTCTCCTTCTCCTTCGGATCGAGCCTTGATGCCGCTGATAGGCCCTCCTTCGAGTATGCCTTGGTTTTCATCTCCTTCTCCACGGCCTTAAACTGCTCCATGCACTGTGTCCACTGTTAGCCCACTGCCTTGTCCCACGAACGTAGAGGTCGGGTAATCGCGCACCGTTTCGATCGCTCTCCGCTGCTCGAGTAGCGGGTTCTTGTCCTTCACTTCATTTCCGGCGGCCCACGACTTGATCTGATCCCGGAATCGCTGGAGCTTCTTGATTTCACGTTTAAGATTGTCCTCTAGTTTATCTCGTTGTGCGGGGTTTTGGGTGGTTTTTATCTTCTCGTATATGGACTCGAAGGACTGTATGCCTTCGGCGACCTTCTTGAAGGTCTTGTCGATCTCCTGCTGCGTTTTCCGAGACGTCATGGCTGCCGTTCACATGAACAGGAGGCTCTCGATGCCTTGGGAAGCGCGGACGAGATAGACAGGTGGCGATAGTGTGGAGAGAAAGGGACGGAGACGTGTCGGGGAAATTGTATCGTAGTGGAACTGGACGGCGGCGTGTATGCCTCCAGAGTCGAGTCGGGGGTGGCGTTGTGCTGAGAGCGCTGGAGTCGATTCACCGTCGTGAAGCCTTGTTCCGGAGGTGTCGAGCTGGATGGCGCCAAGACCAATCAGAGGGCGCTAAACATCGGACCCGAGATCTGACGTCTGCGGCAGCACGCGGTGCGAGGAAGCTCTTTGGAAGTGTGCGGTCGTTGATCCGCCTCTCAGCGTCGCGTCGCTTTTTCTACAAGTTTTTATTTTGGATGGAAGGTAACACTATGTCGCCATAGCGAACCGTTGTTTGTTGTGGTTATCACTGTTGTACACGGAGTTGGTAGGGCGGTCCCCGGCATATCGATTCATGAAACCTAAGGCTTCA
This sequence comes from Thermoascus crustaceus, assembly GCF_041956765.1. Classification (NCBI taxonomy): domain Eukaryota; kingdom Fungi; phylum Ascomycota; class Eurotiomycetes; order Eurotiales; family Thermoascaceae; genus Thermoascus; species Thermoascus crustaceus. Next base: position 6,484,409 of record NW_027192527.1, on the reverse strand, counting down.
CCATACTCATCGACCATGGCAGCTGATCGTTGCATCAGCTCGTGTTATGTTGTGGTACTATCGAATTGTCATTTCTACAGAGCCTTGCTAATTACACTGTTTTAAGACGACAGAAACGGACGTAATCTTCCCCCAAATAGCCCAACATGAAAGGTGTGCATCCGCACAGTCCAGTCTGCTAAAGCGCTCTGAAACCGACATCTGATTGAATCGGTAGCTATTCTACAGAGGGTGACCTCGGCCTCAGTCATGGTCGATAAGCAGCTGGTCTCATCGATCGGACGGGGCATTCTGGTATTGGCAGCTGTAGGAAAGGATGACACGGAGAAGGATGCAGACTCTCTGGCAGCCAAAATCCTAAAAGTAAAATTATGGTCTGACGAGAACGGTGGAACGGTGCGTCGATACTCGAAAAGGGAGAAGGCGGCTGTTCCCATCTGACGGCCTTTACAGTGGAAGAAGAGCGTACAGGACATCCAAGGAGAGGTTCTCTGCGGTACGTTTATACTCATGCTTTGCGAAGCAGCCAAAATTACTCATATCATTTACTGTAGTCTCCCAGTTCACTCTGATGGCCCAGATCAAGAAGGGCAACAAGCCTGACTTCCACAGTGCAGCGGACGTAGAAACCGCGCGCAAGCTCTACGACTACTTCTACAACCGGGTGCGGGAACTTTACCAAGCTGACCGCGTTAAGAATGGCGTCTTCCAGGCCATGATGGAGGTGCAACTGACGAATGATGGACCGGTGGGTGTCGAGTACCGCAGTCACAATGCAGCGGTATAGCCACTGTCGTCTTGAGCTCCTGGCCCTGCTGACTGCAATTGGCTGACAGGTTACGATCGAGATGAACACGAATCCTCCTCATAAAGCGGAGAAGAAGGATCCCAGCCCATTTTCTGCAGAGTCAAAGCAAGGTAAAAGCAAAGAGAAGGAGCCGCAGGCAGAAGGTCCTCAAGAGTGAAGACAAAGAATCAAACAAGCCTCAGTGGCGTTAGTACCCTGGATGTAAACATCTGGTTCACCACATCCGTTCTAGGCTCAGTGTATAAACTGTTGCTTAATAGATGTAAAAATAAACAGTGGCAACGCAGATGGCAAAGAAGCTGCAGTTCTACCCATGGACATCGTAGAGGCTCTCCAACCCCCGCCCTAGCGATAGGGCTTAGGGCTGTTCCTGGAGCGGGGTTTTGCAGTGGCTGGTGGGGCATCACCGCCCGGGCCTGGAGCAAAGAAAGCGAGCTATGGAAGCTTCCTGAACATCCTGAGGCGGCCCAGCCTGCATCCTCCTCGACACTTCTTCTTCTCCCTTCACCCCTTGCTCTTCTCCTGCTACCGTTGACTTCGTGTTCTCTACAGTTGTATCCTCCTAGTTGTCCTATCTGTAGCATACCGTCTCTCACGCAGTTCACCATGGCTGAGTCTAAGGGTGCGTTTGCTACTCCGCACGAGGCGCAGGGTCCGGACCTGTCTGAGCTGACTGATCTCCAACTTGCAGGACGCCCTCGCGTTTACTTTGATATCCAGATTGGCGACCGGAAGGAAGGCCGGATTGCCTTTGAATTGGTATGCTTTGGTCTTTAACTCTTGTGTGTGTGACAGCTCTACTAACAACTCCTAGTTTAATGACAGTATGGATTACCCCGCTCTGCTTCACTTCAAGAAATGAAGGCTGATCGACCACAGTTGTTCCCAAGACCGCAGAGAACTTCCGCGCCCTCTGCACAGGCGAGAAGGGCATTGGCAAGCAGGGCAAGCCATTGCACTACAAAGGCACGTCTTACCCTCATTTTAGAGATCTCTTGGTGCAGCTGTGTTAATACGCGGAACAGGCTCCATCTTCCACCGGGTGATCAAGCAGTTCATGATCCAGGGTGGTGACTTCACTGCCTTCAACGGGACCGGTGGCGAGTCTATCTACGGCGAGAAATTCCCCGACGAGAACTTCGAGCTCAAGCATGACCGTCCCTTCCTCCTGTCCATGGCAAACTCCGGCCCCGGCACCAACGGCAGCCAGTTCTTCATAACCACCGTTCCGACCCCCCACCTGGACGGTAAGCACGTCGTTTTCGGAGAGGTCATCAATGGCAAGAGCATCGTCCGCAAGATCGAGAACCAGCCCACCCAGGCTGACAAGCCCCTCACCGACGTGACCATCGTTGACTGCGGTGAGCTCACGGGAGAGGACTACGAGAAGGCAGCCGAGAAGACGGTCGACAGCACTGGTGACCCTTACGAGGACTACCCGGAGGACCACCAGGGCGAGGAGCTCTCCGCCCCTCTGTGCTTCAAGATTGCATCGGAGCTGAAGGAGTTTGGCAACAAGGCTTTCAAGGCGGGAGATGTCGCGCTCGGTCTCGAGAAGTACCAGAAGGGTCTGCGCTACCTCAACGAGTTCCCCGAGCCTGATGAAAAGGACCCCAAGGAGCTCGACCAGCAGATGAAGGCCCTCCGCTTCACGCTGCACTCCAACTCGGCTCTGCTGGCTAACAAGCTCGGCCAGTTCAAGAACGGCAAGACCTGGGCCGGCTACGCCCTCGAGACCGCTGATGCCGCTAACGCCAAGGAGGCTGACAAGGCTAAGGCATACTACCGCCGTGCCATTGCCAACACCGGTCTGAAGGAGGAGGAGGAAGCCCTCAAGGACCTGCAGGAGGCTTCTAAGCTTGCTCCTGGCGACGCGGCCATCACTAACGAGATCGCCCGTGTCAAGAAGATCATCAAGGACCAGGAGGCGAAGGAGAAGGCTGCCGTCAGGAAGTTCTTCTCGTGATTTTTCCATCCCAAAAGTCCCAAAATAATTTTCTAGCTCTGTCCTAGTTGGAGAGGTCATGCTCAACTTAAAGAGGAGATGACATGTGATGACAACATACCCCTTCCTTCATCCCTAACACTGTGCGCATCTACCGGAGATTGGGACTTTCCACCACCCAGGTCCCGGTCCCGTCCCGTCATCCCATCTCCGTAATGCCCTGTGTTTCAATTTCCCCTAAGCCGTTGTACCGTCTCATGTATGGCAGCGTGGAGAAACCGGCGCAAATTTCTTTTCTAGCTTGTTATTTTTCTATTTTCCTATCCTAACCCGGAGGAATCCAAGTCAGCCAAGTTCATCACCACCACCATCTTCCATGTACTTTGCTCCGTACGACTCTGTACAAACCTAACCTACCTCACCTTCAACTATTCCCTGCGATAAATAAGGACAAGAACAAGAAAAAGAGAAGAAAAGGGTTGGTCTGGTCAGTCCGGGGTGTCAATGTTGGAAGGAAGGGATGGATCGAAGCGGGCTTTATGTCCTAACGTAATCAACCCCCGAGCTGGCCACCTCACCACCACAACGCGACATGCTCAACAAATTCAATTAATATGTCAGCACCACAAAGCAATCAAGATCGCTCTAAAGAAGGTAGAATCCTTCTAGCTATTAGAGCTTATCAAAATGGTCAATTCCCTAGTATTAGGGTTGCTGCGCGTGCATATGATGTACCTAGATCTACTTTGACTACGCGTCTTCATGGTCATATTGCACGCGCAGATACAACACCAAATTGCCAAAAGCTTACTACAACTGAAGAATCTACTCTTGTTCGATGGATATTATCAACGGATCAACGTGGCATGCCACCTCGGGCTACTACTATGCAGCAAATAGCCAATCTATTACTATCTGAGTGATCATCATCTTCTGTTGGCAGGAATTGGGTATATAAGTTTGTCAATTGCCATCCTGAGCTTCAGTCAAGATATAACCATAAATATAATTATCAATGGGCTCAATGTAAGGATCCAAAGATCATCTGTGAGTGGTTTAAACACATGTGTAACATTATTCAACAATATAGGGTGGTTGATCAAGATATCTATAACTTTGATAAGACTGGCTTTAAATAGGTGTGATATCAACTGCCAAAGTGATTACTGGATCAGACACTGGTTATGCTAGATCTATATAGCCTGAAAATTGTGAGTGGGTGACTGTTATTGAATCAATCAATTTATCTGGATGGGCTTTACCTCCCATAATTATATTTGCGGGAAAGATGCACCAATCTTCATGGTATAGAGATATACCATCAGATTAGTGATTGGTGTCAGTGAGAATAGCTGGACAGATAATTAACTTGGCTTGCTTTGGGTTAAAGAGGTATTTTATAAGCATATCTATGCTTATGCAATGTTACGCACTCCTCCAGTCCTGAGTCGCAACGGTGGCTTGGTCTAAGGTAGCAAGGTTTGGGCTTTGTAGGTCAGACACAAGAGTAACAATCTCTGACTGATGGACAACGCGACTAAGGTGGAGTGGAGCGCCTATTGAGTACGTATACTCAATAGTAGGTTTAAGCTCCTTGATAAGTTGCATCTGCTTTTGCACCTCTGCAGTAGAGTGAGGAGTCTTTGCAACCCAGGGGCCAGGAGAAGAAGCTGGTGTAATTCTCTTGGCCTGAATATCAAGCATATCCAGCACACGCTGTGGATTGAATGGCACTAGGCCTGTTGCTGCAAATCCACTGTGTATATTGGCTGCTGAAAGTGCTTTCATGAAGACTGATATAGCAATAAGAAGCCTTGCTTATCAATATAATTGACGCCAAGATGCATGCTCTTCTGAACCTGCTGCCCACAGGCCTGCTTTAGAGGAGCAAAACAACATCAAGAGGCTGTAGGTGATAAGATAAATGTGCTAGCATATATAGGGGAATAATTTGGTGATTCTTGCAGAAGTAGTCAAATTCTGCAGTGGCATGACTGCTATGGCCACCTAGAATTAGAAGGCAATATCTCCCTATAGTCTGCAGAGCTGTATGCTTCTCAAAGACCTCTTTTAGCCAAAGCAATCCCAGCTGATCATTAGTCCATCCATTATCACTTAGGCCTATTGTCCAGTCATGAGGCAGATCTTGATACCATGTAGATTGGTGGACCTTGCCAGCAAAGATGATCATAGGGGGCAGGGCCGAGCCTGTGGCATTGACTGATTCAATAGCTGTCACCCATTTGCGATTCCCAGGCTCTATAGCTTGTACACAGCTTGTAGGATGATGAGATCCAGTAATAACTTTTGCTGTAGATGCCACACTTGTTTGAAAGCCTGTTTCATCACAATTGTAGATATCCTGTTCAAGAATACCATATTTTGCTATAGTATTCTGAACAAGATTGAACCAATTCTTGATAATATCTGGATCCTCACATTGAGCTTATTGATAATCATACTTGTAATTGTATTTAGATGCAAGATCACCATGCTGCTTGATAAAATAGGTTACCCAATTTGGACTGATTGATGCAGTATTGCCTTTGCGATCAGATAGCAAGATAGTTGCCATTTTGCATACAGTATCATGAGATGGTCAATGCATCGGCACCTGCCGTTGCCCAACGGAAACCCAGGCGAAGGCGGACAGTGAAACCTGGATCAACGGGTTTGTTAACAACGACCAAGTTGCAAAGAACTTGAGGAAGCACGTTGATGGGCATGGTAAAGATCACCGGTCTGCTGCTGAGATAGTGTACCGACTGCTCACGTACCCTGAACTTGACTACCCCGATTTCGCTACTACAGCTAGGCCTCCAGAACGCCTTCAGCCTGACAAAGAGAACAGTCTCGAGTTCATTCACAACCTTATCCATAATTGGACTGGGTGTAAATATAATGGACACATGGCAGACGTCCCTGTTGCAGGTTTCGATCCCATCTTTTGGCTTCATTACTGGTAAGGTTGGAAAAATCCTGAACCTGATAATCATTGGACTTACGATACTGTCAACAGCAATGTCGACCGTCTACTTGCTATCTGGCAGGAGCTGAACCCGAACAAGTGGTGGACTAAAGTTCCCAGGGATCAACAAGACGCAGCCGCACTACCAGAGTACATTACCCCTGATACGCCACTTCGACCATTTCATATGGACAGAAGTGGCACCACTTGGACATCAAACGTGGCCCGCCAGTTCATGCATCTAGGTTACACTTACCCTGAGCTACAGCCCTGGTCACCGGAATACAAGCACAACAGGGAGAAGTATATCAAAAACATTAGATCAATAATCAACGAAAAGTACGGTATCAACCGGAAGTAGGCTTTTCATTTCATGGACAAGGTACGGGCTGTCACCACTTACAGGCAGTGAGCAACAGCCGCAGCCTGCAGGCATCCCAAGAGGCTTGCAACCAGTCAGTGGGGGGAGGGAATCGAATCCAATGATACCATTAGCGTCCGCTATTCAAAGTAAGACTACCCAAAGATAGTGGTTGTTGATTCCGAAAATACTCATTTAAAATAGGTTTGGACTGGGCGGTCATCCTTTTAACATTTCGATACACCTCGCACCCGGCGACTTGACACTCGCAGATCCTGAAAGGGACCACGTTGCCGATGTATACAACTTCAGCTCTCCTTCTACGGTCAATGGCCAGCAGGTTTGCGGCAAATTGTGCCAAGTTGGAGGATGCGAATGTGAGAGGGACCTCTTATATCCCCATCAACCATCTGTTGACTCGACTGGTCGAGGAAGGATCTCTAGCATCGCTTGAAGAAGAGGATGTGGAACCCCTGCTCAAGAGGCTCTACTGGAGAATTACCAAGGTGGGTTTTGCCCCCTCTAGTCTCCCATTAACTGCATCTGAACTAGGTACTAACGCTGTATTCAGTACGGGGTGCAAGTCCCGCGAAGCGAAATGGAGAAAATCAAAATCGACGTCCAAGTGTCCCGTAGCCACGTTAAACACTATGAGGATAGTGAAATGACTTCTCGTTTCAGGCACTTCCGTTTTATGCCGTCACCCAGCGGTGGACCTTCTGGCGCGCTGGATCCAGTATTGGAGGTCGAACCTACTGCTGCTTGAACCGAAGACGAGGACGTAATTCACGTCAGGACATTCGATTCTCTCAGTAGCTATGAGAAGGAAAAGGGTAACTTGAGATAAGAGGGAAGCTTTGTCTATGGTCAGAGTGATCAATGACGCCGGCTGAGTGCGAAAGAATGGATTCGAATTTGCCAAGTCTGTGAGCGATATTCTTTCAACATAGAGTCCTCAGACATATATCGACTTGTTGAATTTATTTGTCCACTGTTACAGCACTTGCAGAAGTGAGGCTATGATGAGGGGAAGCCTTTGGAGAAACTACAGACCGACAACCCAATCAGGATACAATCAGACCTCGCCCTTCGATTCAGACTACGCGAATCGACAAGAGGTCTTCGATTCGGTCCCCTAATCAGAAGGGCTATTTCAATTGACAATGTATATAGAGACGCTCCTTAACCATGGGGGATTAGGACCCCGAGGTCAACTCAAATAGCAATCAGGATAGTAACATTGCTAGTAACGGCCTACTTATTTGTCTTTTCCCCTTGTTTTCTGCCTTCAAGATAAACCCGACGAGCCCTAGCCTGGGAGTCTTGGGCCCGCCGTTACATCCACCATTTCGCCATAGCCTGTAATGTAAAAAAAACTGTCAGAAAATAAGGACTAATCAGTGTTTCATGGCACCTTTTTAGTCTGACAAAAACAAACCAGAAAAACAGAAAATAGGAAAGAGAAAAGAAGTGAGGGTTGAGGGAGGATCGAACTCCCGACCTTAGGATCTCTATTGTAGCTTGTTAGATATCATAGGGCTGATGAGTCGATGTGGCAGATGAACTTACGCAATCCTCTGCTCTACCACTGAGCTATCAACCCAATTGGATAATTCTCCACTTTTTGAGAATTGGATTTAAAAAACCACCGGGTGTTAACCAGAGCCACCATGCATCCCCCTGTCTTTCAGTGAATCGCACTAGGGAATTACCTGCCAACTTACCACTCACTACATACTTCTAATTTAGCAAACAAGGCGACAAAAGCCCATGACGCGTTTGTGCTACAAAACATACATTACTCGGAGCCTCGGAGTCTCGAATGGTCCGATGGTCGAAACCCAAGATTCCTCAGCTTGGTACTGTACTACCTTGTACCCAAGTTCCTGGCATTCATTCGTATGTACGGTTCACGAATCCCCGTGGACGTGGACGTGGAGGGATGCGGGCCGAGCCGGGAGTTTGGGCAAGTATGCAATACAGCACATGTACCTACATTATGCCTACATACTGTACGTACATGTATGTACTGTACACATTAAATGTGCATTCAGCTCGCGTTGCGGGCCGGCCCTGTAAAAGGCGAAGATGCATTATCGTCCGTCCGTCTACAGGGGTGAGTTGAGGTTGAGGTTGAGGCTGAGGCTGGTGTAGGCTGAGGCTGGTGTAGGTATAGTACGGGTTCGGAGAACCTCCACATGTACATATATCTAATGCATGTGCCCGTCGCTGCGTGGTTACCGGAAATAGACATCATAAAATATTTTGAAAAATCCAGAATTTCAAGCGGTTTTCTTTTCCTGTACTGTTTTTGCAAATTCCGTCGCACGGGCCATCCCTTTTTTTCTAGACCCGTCTCTAACCGATCTTATTTCGCCCAATTGAGGCACTGCCCTACCCCCGGGGATACCGAGTACAGAGCGCGTTGAAAATATCATTATCACTTATCACCAACCATCAAGTCGTGTTAGTGCTACGGAGTACCTGCTGAGATCACTCTCGGTTTCAGTACGCGCATGGTATACCAACTCAGCTGCACATTAAACATTAGAACCAATATCTGTTATATCAAGCTGGAAATCAGCAGAAATAATTTCTTTTGATACGTCTTTGGCGCTAAAATTCCAATGTATCGTATGCCGCGAACACCGCGCTCAGCGTCGCTTACCCAAGTAATTGACTCGTACGATGTGAGTGGATAGCAAGGGTCAAGGGAACTGATCTTCCAGACTTCTACCCAAGAATCAATTATCAGTGGAGCCCAATCGGTACAGGGTGGATCTTGATGGAGCCTCATCTCCCTGTCAACAAACCGCTGGACTTTCTCGAATCCCCTTGGTCCCCGATCGGCTCAGCAGCATCTCTACCGCGTATCCGGTATACCGACCCGCGTGGAAAAACTCCACATTTGAAATGTGATGTATCAGTGCGCATTTTTAGACCCATTCCGACAACGTAGTAGGTATAGCTTCGAAACCATGGATAGGGGCCCTAATGCAAGGAGATTCGATAGCGAGCGCCACAGCACAGGATCTTGCGGTTGCGGCTTTGTGCTATCACAGTTCTTTTTCAAACGTCAGCCTGTCAGGGTCAAGGTAACTCCCAAATTCCGGAGTCCAGAAGAGTCAAGAACGGTAGGACCCCCTCATTGGGTCTCGTAATAAGAGGCAAACGGCCTAAAGTTTAGATCTGAGCAAGTCCTCCAACCGGCCAGCAACGGGCCAAGAAAGCACCAAGTGGCCAACTAACGGGCTGACAGGCACCGGAACGGAGGGTCCCAGAAAGCCAAGTGGCATGATGCTCAAAAGTTAGTATTATCTGATCGTGGGATTTGCTCTCATGAGATTTTGATTATCAAAAAGGCCCACCTGATACTGAGTCTGAAAAGAGAGCAGATGGGAGAAAACACGGCCTTGTTCTTCCTGTGACGGGTGACGCGCTTGTCGTGTCATTTTTGAACCTGTGTTCGTATGTCGTACCTGCACTACTACCTTGCATGCAGAGTGCACAGAGGTATGTTACCCGTGGGTATATTGTAGAACGTATGTAGGGAGCATTGTATGCGCAGCTTGAACCCTTATTTAGCCGGCTGCCGACCACGCCCCTGTTTCACATGTTCGTTGGGGGATGATAACGTTTGCGGATGGGTGAGATCGACGATCCGCCTTTCGAACGAGTATTATTCGATCGTTCAGCCGTGGGCAAACGTCTTTGCTTTTTCCGCCAGTTCATATTATTTTCTCCTGTGGTTCTCTCCGATCGATCGTTCCATCAACAGATACTCTTTCGAGACCACGGTTCTAATCCCCAAATTTTTGCTTGATCGATAGCCTTGATAAACCCGTAGCACGGAAGCATTGATCACTTTCACTCTTTGCTCGACAACGATTAGAACCCAGCAATGCCGTACAGACCAGCCATCACAACCGTCTCCCTCGGACGAGCCTGCTTCCACGACATCCGCGAAAAGCTCTTCCAGGCATCCCGCCATGGGTTCGAAGGTATCGAGCTCTTCTACGAGGATATCGAGTACCTCGCGCGGACTTTCCCCGGTGACCTCTCACGTGAAAACCTACTGGAAGCAGCCCGGCAGATCAAGACGATAAGCGACAATCTCGGCCTGACCATCCTCAATCTTCAGCCCTTCATGTTCTACGAGGGTCTGGTTGACCGTGCAGAGCATGAGCGGGTTATCAATGAGAAAGTGCCTCTGTGGTTTGACATCCTCCAGATCTTCGGGGCCGACACAATCCTGATTCCATCGAATTTCCTTCCCCCTGACCCTGAAACCGGGGCTCCTCGGATCACCGGCGATATGGACGTTATTATCTCTGACCTGGTTGAGATCACGGAGTTGGGCGCAAAACAGACCCCGGTTGTGAAGTTCGCGTACGAGGCTCTCGCCTGGGGCACGTATGTGGACACCTGGGAGAAATCCTGGGACGTGGTGTGTCGGGTCAACAGACCGAATTTCGGGATCGCTCTCGATACCTTCAACATCGCCGCACGTGTATATGCAGATCCGGCTGCCTGGTCCGGCAAGACCAAGACGGCCGAGGAAGACCTCCGGCTCTCGATGCTGAAAATGTCCATGACTCTGGACGTCAACAAGATCTTCGTTATCCAGCTGGCGGACGGAGAGCGTCTCTCTGAACCGATGCGGGAGGGCCATCCGTGGTACGTGAAGGAGCAGCCAGCCCGGATGACCTGGTCGCGCAACGCCAGGCTTTTCCCTTGCGAGAAGGAGATGGGGGCATATCTCCCTGTGGTGGAGGTGCTGAGAAGTATCCTAAGCCTTGGGTTTGAGGGATGGCTCTCGATGGAAGTATTTTCGAGGACGTTGGCGAACCCAGAGTCAACGACCCCATACAGCCATGCTCAGAGGGGCTCCGTCTCTTGGACAAGGCTTGTTGAGCAGCTCTCCGGAAAGCATGATCTCGCCGAGGAGGCATCCAATGCTAATCCCTCGTATTCGAACAACTCATATTCTCTGCCCCTCAGCAGTCCCAGAGCCCTGATTTGAGCTGTTGCATTATGCAATAATTGTTTTTTCGGCAGTCATTGTGTTCATGTCTTTTCCTGACGTCATCTCCCATACAAATTGCGCTATATGGATGACTCTTCTTGGAATCGCCCAGGGAGTTAGCGCAACATCACAACCTGCTGTTCTTGTCAATTTGTTTAATCCAGACTGAGAGAACCATTGTGTGAATTGCATTGTCAGATACACGCGACATAGCGAAGCAAAATCTTTTATATCAAGAGATGGTGCCACGAAGGTAAAATTGCGCAGTGCCATGTCATTCTGAAACCGTCTTCAAAATCGCCGGGCAGGCGATTCAATCGTAGCTGCAGTATGAGGTACAGTACCTACCTAGGTACTGAGGCAATATATCTTAACTGGTGATCCAACAGAACATTGGCTCAACAACTGAATCATTGATTCCGTGACTGATGGGTCATATATATTGTGATGATAGAATGATTCAATGAGCCATGAAGGGAAATGGAATGTGCCTTAGTCGAACACCAGCCTTTGATACAAACAAGGTCCAGCACATAACATAGTGCCATGCTGAAGAAGAGTAAATTCGTCTCTTGAAACTAATTCTATGCTGAAATCGCGTTCATGAAAGTCGCTGTCGTTAACAGTCAAGTCTTGACAATGGGGAAAGGGCAACCTGCCCAAGTCAACCTTGAAGCTTGAGTAAGCGACGAACACACAAACAAAATAGATGAGCGTAGATGAACATAATCACCTTCTTAACGATGACTTCGATTGTATCTGATGAAGAAAGAAAGGCGTGTCGAATTCATATAAGTGCACTGTTCTGGTGGGCCGGTCGAGCTCTATTCCGACCGGCTGTTATTATCGGCATTTGTCGCGGTAAGGTTTGCATGCCGCATTCGTCCATCATAACCACGAACAGAAATAGGATCACATCTACAAGTTACAACATTTTCCTCCTTTCCTACATCTTAGGAAAACATGTACAGTATGTTTCCTTACTATAGGAGCCGTTCTAACATTAAAAACCTCCCAATACCAACTAGACTGCACAGCAGTCTTAAAGTGCCGAGGAGCAGAACTTATATATATCGGTTTAGGTACTCTCAGCTTGCTGTATTTTGCACTCCTGACTAAACATTCTTCCAGTATATGCAAGGATCGAGGAACAGGTCAAGACCCTTGGGAGAGTTATTCCTATCTTGTGATGCTGAGTACCTCTTTGATGTTCCAAAATTCCACCAGAACCCTGCCTTAACTACATGACAAACTCTTGATATTCAGCTTCCCTGAATAACAATATTAACGGATTGCTAAAGATGCTACTTCTTTCCCCGGTTTTCTGGCAAAAAGTGAAGCGGCACAGGCTGTCCCCAGAAGTCGCATGGGTTGAACCGCCATGCTCCCTTGTTTCTGGCCCCGAACCAGTACTTGATGACATACGGCAGGACCGCAGGCAGAGGTGGAAACTCGTTGCCTCCCTCGTAGGTCTTGTCGCATGTTCCCAGAACGCAGGGGAAGACGTCATACTAGGAAGGTCCTTTGGTCAGCACCGTCCATGCCATTTGTCCGCTCATCATGTCATCCTGCAACTGTTGCAATAACCTTGGAACCTACCAGCATATAAAACTTTCCCTTCGCCTTGGCCACCTCCTCAGCCTCATCCCAGCATCTTCGCAACCCTGCGCTGTCCAGGTTGCCCATTCCCAGAAAGACATCAATCTCCTCGTACAGATGCTTCGTCAGACTGGGCGCGAACCCGTCGATGATCTCTTTCATCCCACCCGGTCCCTCCCACCGATACTCCTCAGGCGGCATCTCCTGCGCATACCGCAGCAGGCGGTCCAGCCCCGGTGTGAACTCCTCGTGCTGGCCCTTGGGCCCGTCCATGATCCCCGGCTGGCCAGTGAAGGCTTCGATGTCCGGGAACATGCAGGTCTCCTCGGTGTGGTGGTGCCACTCGACCGTCTTGACCCACGAGGCAACGTAGAAGAGCAGGTCACGCACATCCTGGGCCGTGTACCCGGGTGAGCCTGAAGAGGGTACGTGGGGAGCTTGGAGGAGGATGGCATTGAGACCCCGGAGGAGGCAGTTGTGCGAGTAGGCCATTTCGGAGGCGCAGTAGACGTAGGAGTGGGAGTTCTATATATAAATCCGGGGTTAGTGCGGGGAAGCTGGGGAAGACTGAGGGGAGCAGTGTTACAATATCAAGCCTGTTGGAGGGTATGGGGATGAGCCTGTAGGGCTCGTCGGCCCAAGGAGCGTCGGACGGTTTGGTAGTCATTGTGAATGATGTTGTTGGGCTTTGTTTACTCTGGAGAAAGGGAGAAACCCATACCTTTTTTTTAATTCAAATATTTAAACTCATTTAAAATCTAAGGCCCCCCACATGGTGGCAGTTCTCTTGCTCGTGATGCGCAGACGGCCAGATGCAGACCCTGGCCCTCGCCGTATCGACGTATGCTATCATCTGGATTGCTCAGCCGTCGACCAATGTGTGGAACTAGAATGTGGTGAATTTTATTCCCTGCCCCAGTGGCTAAGCGCGAAGGCTTAGCCTGTACCAAATCTGGAGCACATCTTTCGTATTCCTGCCGCTCACTGAATGGATATATAGCGAGAGATAATGATCCAACTAACCGCCTCTAAGAAGAACTTATCGGTTTTAATATTAAAAGCCTTCTATACGTGACGACAAACATGGCCCCAGCTAGACCTGGAGCTGGCAGCGCCCCCGCATGCCACTATTATTAGTGCTTACTTCTTACTATCAGATAGGGCTACTGGCACTACCGGGCACCAGCAACCAAGTACGACCGAACCAGTATTGTGATCTTTCCATTAGCTGGACGGCGATAGGTGTATTCGTAAAAGCCTAGCCCACTAGGGCCCGTGCGGGAGCCTGCTCGGAGTGCACCTAATGTTAACCATACAATTTAAGTATTTATTTGAAAATAAGAATGATCAGTTAGTACCTTCTAATGATTCAGACTCTCAAAACGATTAAGAATCAGATAACAAGAGCAGGAACTGATCCATAGATATATACAAGACTTCTAAGGGAGGACCTTGAACGTGCGGACTTTATCGGTCGGCCCTGATAAAGATCACATGCTGCGTTCGTCCATCGCAGCGCATGGACCCGTCCGGACCGCCCCCCAACGTCGCCCGCGTCGCATCCATGGATCCTTGGAAGAATTAGTTGACGGCATTCGATACGTCCACACCTACTTCTAGGAGATGAATTCGAATATTTTGAACGACAAGTTTGTCAGTTAGATATATCTCTTGAATCCGCGCCTGTTTCTCCCAACCTCCTCAGCAACCGAGCCCCGTACCGTACCCCATCCCATCCCGCACCCGGAGTGAACACCACCATACCCACACCACCGAACCCGATCAGCAGAAGAACCTCAAGACGACGACAGGACTAAGAAAGAAAGAAAATGGACCCCGACACCCCTCCCCCCGACGCGCCCCCCTCCGCATTCAACTACATCCTCTCCTTCATCCTCGTCGGGCTGGCGTGGGGGTTCACGACGCCCTTCATCCGGCGCGCAGCGGTCGATTTCAACAAGCGGCAGGCGGCGAAGCAGCAATCTCAATCGCAAAACCTAGACGGTAGTCATCATGGCGATAACAGTGTTAGTGAAGGAGGAGGGGGGAAGATATCATGGCTAAGAATGAAGCTGGTCACCCTGTTCTGGACGGTTGTTAATCTCCTCCGGACACCCGCGTACGCGATCCCCCTGGTCTTGAATCTGACAGGGAGCGTGTGGTTCTTTTTGTTGGTTGGTAAACACGGTATGCCTTCCCTCTCTCTCCTCGCTCATCTCATGTTGTGTGATACGGTATTTTTTTTTCTGATAATGTTGGGGTTTGGGGTTACAGAACTTTCCCTCACCGTGCCCATCACCAACTCAATGGCCTTCCTCTTCACCGTGCTGGGCGAGTGGTACGTCGAGCGGAAAGTCATCGCGCGCGAGACGTGGCTGGGGATGTTTCTGGTGTTGGGCGGCATCGCGCTGTGCGTGATGTCGAAGGATTAACATTGGTTCGTTTCTTTTCTAGTTCGATTGGTTTTTGAGTATGGCGTGTCTTTTCTTAAGATTCAATTTTGGGGTTTTTGTCTTCCTTCGTCCAGAGATCTACCAATCAGCCGGGCTAGCTCAATCGGTAGAGCGTGAGACTCTTACAGCCCGATCACTGGGAAAACAGTGATCAATTGGAATCTCAAGGTTGCGGGTTCGACCCCCGCGTTCGGCTTTCCGCCGTTTTCTCGTTTTTATTCATGTTCATCTTTCTTTTTTCGCTCCTTTACAAAACCCTAAACCCTATTGTCACAATATAGACATAGGCAATATAGACAGGTAGGTATGTGACCCATTAGTATACATTTGAGGTCATCCTATGAGAAAAAGATCAGATCAAGTATTTCCGGACACAAGATACCTGTATCTAATCTGTATTCCGGCAAGGCGTTGAGACATGGTTGCCCCAGGTAGCTGTACTTGAAAAATTCCAAGGGAGAATGTCCAGCACATTCATTCACCGAGAGTTTTATCTAGAATTGCTGAAGTGCAACAAACTATAACAATACAGACTCTTCTTGAAGCGTATGATTTCCTCGATTGAGATATCTGCATGCATCAAGCAAGATGACACACTTATTTATCGCGATATCACAATACCCATATATTGCATGATATTCTCTATGTATATGGATCGGACACAACTGGGCATCGGATCCCGAGCGACCATCGTAGATTCGTCGCAGAGCTAATATGCAACGGCTCTGACCGTAACTTTTTGCACATGATAATGCACAACCCACCACAACCGTCTTATATCCACAGGTCTATCAGAAGCAGGGGGTATCTACCGGAGTGTGCCTGCGCTCCATGCAATGAATGCTTCTTGTCGACAGTCCCCAAAAGAGAAAAAAAAAGAAAGAAGAAGAAGAAAAAGAAACAACAGCTCTCATCGCGTCGACATGACAACTCACGACGAGGCCTCAGCGGCAGCCTTCCTCTCCACATGTTCCAAGAACCCCTTCGAGAACCTCACCACCTGCTGATACACCTCCTCGAACCCATTCACACCACCGTAATACGGATCCTGGACCTCCTCCCCACCACCAATCTTCTCCGTCGGAACACCACCCTTGCGTCCGAAATCCCCGAACAATCTCACCTCCGCGACCTTCTTCTCCGCGCCCACCCCTTCACCTTCACTTACGGCGGGCTTGGTCCCCTTCTTCCCCGCCGCGGCGGCGGCCGCGCTCGGGTTCTTCATCGAGTTGATGACCGTCTCGCGCGTCCGCTGCAGGTCGCGCAGGTTGTACCTGTCCATGGCGAGGATGTAGTCGAAGGTGCGGAAGTCCTCCTTGGTGACCATGCGCGCGGCGTGGTCGTAGTCGGTGATGCCATGCCGGCGGAGGGTCGACATGGTGCGGGGGTCGGGCGGCTCGAGGGTGTGGTAGGCGCCTGTCCCCGCGGAGTCGATCTCGCCGATTAGAGGGTGGGAGGAGGCGAGGTTGCGGAAGACGGCATCGGCCATGGGGGAGCGGCCTGTTGGTTCAGGTTTAGTGGTTAGCGATATGATATGTAGGGGGTAGATGGTATGGTTATGTGTTCTCGATGAGTGAGTGGGCTGCACGTACAGATGTTCCCCAGACAGACGAAGAGCACATTGACCGGTCTCGCGGTCGCGCCGGAGGATGGACTAGCCATGTTGTTGGTTTCAATACGTCGCGGCCTATCCGTGCCCGAGGGAAATGTGGCTTCTATGACTCCTGTTTTTTCGAGCGACTGGTGTTTGTTTTTGACAGCGGGGGAGATTTGCGATTTGCGATGCGGATGTTGACCGGTTATCGATAAAGAAAGCGTATACGGTCCGTGCGCACAATGTGGCGCATCCACCTGTTGGCGGTTCTCGGGTGTTAGTCCCCGAGACGTGTGAAGATGAATATGGCGGTTGGCTCTAATAATATTCAATTCTTTTCGGCTATTGGATTAGTCGATCCTGTTTTATATAATTTCTCCTATCGTTGGAACATGTAGGACGCATTGCTGTGGAGTGGGACGTCTTTCGTCATTTAACAATTCTCTCGATAATCACGATTGAGCGCGGTTATCCGGATTCAGATCTCGTTCTTTTAAATCTCCCGCACAAAATATGTGGAATGTACATGATAATTTCCCTTGCTGTTGTGCTGCTTTCCCTTAATGTAGACACAAGTTTGATATCAAAATATCAAAATATAAATCTGGTGCCAGTAAATTACCTCATCCAGCAACCATGCGAATCCTCTTGTGTACTATTTTGTAAAGGACATTTCGTATCCATGGAGACGATGTCCCAGAGACCGGCATAAGCAATGGCCTGGCAAGGTGCCAGTGGCTTTCTCAGTGCGCCAACGTTGTCGTGACGGATATCTTTCTGGTCATCATGCTGGACATACTAATATCTGATCACCGGATTTTCAGGTGCGATGTGATCATTGCAATAGGAAAAAGATGTTCGAAGGGCTGGCTGCTTTGAGTGTGCTGGAGGTAGCTGGATTTACTAGCTCTGCAGGGCTCTCAGGCCGATAAAGATGGATATCGAAGCGCTGTCACTTCCAAGTCACATGAACATCGCCATCATGGATGTGCAAACCTTGGAGCTTCTAGCGGTCCCTAGTCTATTGATCAGAAATGGACAGCGTAGATCATTGTGGCTTACATTCTTCCGTGACTTGACCATAACTCTTAAACTGCATGGTCTAGCGCCAGGTTGAACAATGAGAATTCATTTCAAGCTCTGTGTGAATACCCTCGATTCCGTGTTTTCCCAGAACTGGCTGGCGCATTCTTTATGATCTTGTTAGTCAAAAATCAAGTTGGTAAGAGCGGGTGCACCTGGCTCTGCTGCTATGTCTTGAAGATGGAAGTGGTGAAGTAGAGTCGACATATCCCAAGCGCGGATTCGCTGAGGCCTTTGCTGCTGGTTCCTTGGAATTCTTAGATCCGAGCATATAAGGTTAGTTGGTTAATCTGCGATCAGCGATCACTCTTTCACGCATAGAAGAAAATAGAGCACCACCCTGTTGGCGCTTCTTCTGGAGCTGTCGTTGTCATGGTAGAGTCGACGCTGCTTAAAGCCGGTCTCCTGATATCCTGATTCGCGAGGAGATTTTAAGCAAGGCCAAGCTGTGCAAGGATTTCCCGAACGGGTAGATCTACAGCTTCGGAGTAAGTGTGTTGCGGGCCAATGGCGAGGCACGTGGGGGGAGTCGATGGAACCATGGAAGACATCGAAGAGACCGGTGAAGACTTGGCTGTGTGTGACGATTATAATGATCGTCTGCAGCTTGCGCGGTCGTGATTTGCCTGTCCGCCTACGAAGCAATCGTCCGGCCGCTAAGGGACCAAGGCCAGTCCTCCTTCGTCGACGACATGACGTTGTCCGTCCGGGGGGACCATGCTGGTGTTTTGAGTCTACTCGATGCCCGCAAACTCTCTTTGCAAGGGCATGCGTCACACGAAGGGAGATTATTTTTGGACCTTCGGCTGTTCGATAGCAGAGCGTACCACGGTGCGAGAGGTGCCAGCGCGCGCGTTCCTGGAGGCTGAGCTGTGGCTGTTCCGTGGCTGGGGAACGGTTGGCCCAGTGATGCGACTCGCCTTATGGGCCGTGGGGCTCCAGCACAGCGCTTCCATGTTTCAGAATGTTCTCCCCCGCCCGTTCGGGCCAGCAGGAGATCGATGTTGCAGTATGTCGTGCCAAAAGATATCGAGGACACGAGGATATCAAAGGGAAGAGGATATACAGTAAGGATACACAGTAGCATTTGTATACGTACACAAACGGGTCAGCACAGCAAGCGCAGCAGCAAACCGCAGGCCAGCGCAACCGCTGCTCCCCGCTTGGCGCTCCACCGTCGACGTTATCAGGCAGATGATCGCGCAGCTTCAGCTCATCAACACAGCGCCAAGCCCCTCCACACCACTCGTGGCGCTTCCACTCGACCCAGCGGTTGCTCCGTGGGACAGGCCTTTCTGTCATCTTTTCCCGCCTGCACGCCCACGTCGGTCTTCACTTTCATACCTTCGTCCTGGTTGACATCGTGTCGCTGGCCCGGTCGCGATACAGCTGCCGTTTTATCTGCTCTGCAACACGGGAGCTGAGCCAAGAAGGGCGCGGGAGACTATCAAGTTTCGAGCACAGGCCGGTGCTGGTCAACATTCGCCTTGGTAATCTCCGCCCGCGCCTTCAACCCCGGGCTCGATTGGAAGTTGAAGCATCCCCTGAGGACGATCAGTCGCCATGGCGTCCTACAACCGTCTAGGTCAGTTCCGTCTCCCTTTTCCGTCTGCCGGGGAGATCTCGCTCCCTCCGACGCTGTGCGCTCCGTCTCCGATCCGTTTTGCCCCAGGAGTCGTCATCTCGAGTGCGGCGCACCGGGCTGTGTCTGGCGCTTCATCGTTCACCTTATTTCTGCCGCAGGCGCTGCTGTGCCTGATCTCTTGGCCTTGTGGTGCTTCGTGCTTTTCACGGTTGCAATTGCGCTGGAACAGCTTCAAGGCGTCTACAGCTCCGCAGTCCACGTTCTCTCAAAGCGCGCAGCTAGGGAATACGCGAGGTCGAACGTTTGCTGATACCAGACTCATTATTAGATCCGTATGCGGAGGACGACGGTCATTCGCCGATGATGGATCCGTACCAGGTCGACAATCGGACGCCGTCGCCCGGGAGGCCGCTGAACGGGTACCAGCTCGAAGATGGCCCATACACCCACCAAGGACGTCTCGAGATGCCTTCGAGTGACCGCCTGGCCGAACAGCCCACGGTGAGTCGATCCACAGTACAGAACGAAACAGCGATGACGTGCTAAAGAGTCTTGACAGTACTCCGTCGAGGGTATAAACAACTCCTTCGGGCATAACGAGGCCTACGAGCAACATAATGTGGTGCATCAGCCCACCTACCCCAACTTCGAGTATACCGTAAATCCCGAAGAACACCACGATGCCTACTACACCCAGCCCTATCAGCCTGCAGTTACCCCCCAGGAGGACTATGACCTGGGAAACTATCCTGCGCACACCCACCAGCAGTCAGACGACAGGATTCCGATGCTGCAGCCCGATAACCCATACGCTCCCAATCCGTACGACCAACAGCCTTACGATCAACAGGAATATCACGACGATCCCGCCGCGCAAACCCCGAGTCCTGCCCCCATCCGGAGGTGGAAGACCGTCAAAGAGGTGCAGTTGTTCAACGGTAACCTCGTGCTGGACTGTCCGATACCCCCGAAACTCCTGAACCAGGTGCCTCACGCGGAGCCGCCGGGACGTGATGAATTCACCCACATGCGCTACTCGGCGGCGACGTGCGATCCCGCCGACTTCTACGACGAGCGCTTCACGTTGCGCCAAAAGCTCTTTGCCAAGCCGCGACACACGGAGCTCTTCATCGCGATAACCATGTACAATGAGGATGAGTTCCTCTTCGCCAGGACGTTGATAGGCGTGTTCAAAAACATCGAGTATATGTGCTCGAGGACGAACAGCAAGACGTGGGGCAAGGAAGCATGGAAAAAGATCGTGGTGTGCGTGATCAGCGACGGACGTGCCAAGATCAACCCACGGACAAGGGCCGTGCTGGCGGCTCTGGGCGTCTACCAAGACGGAATTGCAAAGCAGCAGGTCAATGGCAAGGATGTCACCGCGCACATCTACGAGTATACAACGCAGGTCGGGTTGGAGTTGAAAGGCCAACAGGTCCAGCTGAAGCCGCGGTCGGGAACACCGGTGCAGATGATTTTCTGTCTGAAAGAGAAGAACCAGAAGAAGATCAACTCGCACCGGTGGTTTTTCCAAGCCTTTGGTCGCGTGTTGGATCCGAACATCTGCGTTCTTATCGATGCCGGTACCAGACCGGGAAGGGACTCCATTTACCATCTGTGGAAGGCCTTTGACCTGGAGCCGATGTGTGGAGGAGCGTGTGGTGAGATCAAGGTTATGCTGTCGCATGGAAAGAAGCTGCTCAACCCCCTTGTCGCGACGCAGAACTTCGAATACAAGCTGAGCAACATCCTCGACAAGCCACTGGAGTCTGCTTTCGGGTTCATCTCTGTCCTTCCTGGTGCGTTCTCGGCTTATCGATATGTCGCCCTGCAAAACGACAAGAATGGCGAAGGACCCTTGGAGAAGTATTTCAAGGGTGAGAAGATGCATGGCGCCAATGCTGGCATCTTCACGGCGAACATGTACCTGGCCGAGGATCGAATTCTCTGCTTCGAGATTGTGGCGAAGCGCAACAGTCGATGGATCCTGCAGTATGTCAAGTCTTCAACCGGAGAGACCGACGTGCCCGACCGCATGGCGGAATTCATCCTCCAACGACGGCGTTGGCTCAACGGCAGTTTCTTCGCGGCGGTGTATGCGATTACCCATTTCTATCAGATTTGGAGGAGCAACCACAGCTTCTCGAGGAAATTTATGCTGTTGATCGAATTCATCTACCAGACGATTAACATGCTCTTTGCTTGGTTTGCTATTGTATGACCATCTCTCCCGCAGATCGAACGATAATGGCTAATATGAACACAGGGCAACTTTTTCCTGGTCTTCCACATCTTGACGACATATCTCGGCGCAAAGGATCTCTTAGGGAAGGCCGGCGAAATTCTCGGAGTCGTTTTTGAATGGCTTTACCTCGCAACGCTCGTTACCTGTTTCGTTTTGGCCCTGGGCAACCGACCCCAAGGCTCGAACAAATTCTACATGACCATGGTGTATTTTTGGGTCGGGATTATGATCTATCTGAGTTTCGCTGCAGTCTTCGTAACGGTCAAATCCATCCAGAAGGAAGTCGCGGACCATAGCTTCACTTTCAGCGACCTGTTCACCAATACGCAATTCTTCTCGATTATCGTGTCACTGGGATCGACCTACGTCATGTGGCTCATAGCGTCTCTCCTTTTCTTCGATCCGTGGCATATGTTCACCTCGGTAAGCGGTCGTCCTGCTACGGTGCTGGGATCTTTCTGACTCTCGCAGTTTATCCAATACATCCTACTCACCCCCACATACATCAACGTCCTGAACATCTACGCCTTCTGTAATACTCACGACATCACCTGGGGTACCAAAGGTGACGACAAGCCCGAGAAGCTGCCGTCAGCGCACCTGAAGCCCGGCGGAAAGGTCGACGTCAACATCCCCCAGGACGACGGAGACCTCAACGCGCAGTACGATGCGGAGCTTGCCAAGTTTGCGATGAAGCCCCCTAAGGAGGAGAGGAAGGTGTCCGAGGAGGAGAAGCAGGAGGACTACTACAAGGGCTTCCGGAGCGCCGTCGTGCTGGTGTGGGTGTTTTGCAATTTCGCCCTCGGCGCCGTCGTGCTGAGCGCGGCGGGTCTGGAGCGCGTCAATGACCAGGATCCCGAGGAGGCCGACAATGAGCGGGCCACTATCTACATGGCCGTTGTCCTGTGGAGTGTGGCGGGGCTGTCGATCTTCCGGTTCATCGGTGCGATGTGGTTCTTGATCGTGAGGATGGTGAGTCCTGTTTCCTTGGTTCCTCTGCTACGTACGAGGCTAACTCCGTCTACAGTTCCGGGGCGTTTGAAGCGGAATATGAATACATGGCTTTTCTTTTGTCATCAAAAAATTCGGGTTCTGCTCTGTACGATTTCTCGCGCTGTGCGGCTAGCATGGCACGGTGCGACATGATCAATGGCTATCTACGATGTTTAACGATGATCCGCGAATCCGGATCCGTCACGATGCCCTGTGCGCGTTTTATACTCATGGGTTCCGACTCTTCTGCTTTTCTACTTATATGATTTCAATGGTCGACAGAAAAGGCCGAGGGGAAAGAAGGAATGGGAGTGACATTCACGAATGTATTCCTGTAGATAGATATGGATATGTCTTTTTCTTTTTTTCTTTTTTTCTGGCGTCTGAGGCAATGCGGTCCTAGATTGCCTGTCTTTGTTGTCCTTTTGTGTTGCTTCTGATGATTCTGTGGGAGCAGTCATGAGGGTACTGTACTTGGTTATTTCTTTCTGTGTTAAAAGGCTTGTTGGATTAGATTAGCGATTATTAGCGGCTTTGAGCGGAATGAAGTTCACGATCGATGAGGATGTGCTTGTTGCCTCGTGAGCAGGTTTCAAACCATGCAGAGGATTGAAGCGTTCATTCATTAGCTCTGACAAAGGATTCAGGTCACTCATCGCCTCGTCACGAAATATGATACAGGAGAAGACAAACACCAAGAAAGCCACTCTATCTAACGAGAGATAAACAGCTTCCAAGCTCAGGCCAGGAGGATCCGACGAGTCGTTCTACCTCTGGTAGAACATAAATAACAACACCACGAATAGAAAAAAAAGACCCTCAATCCAGCGACGAGCACATCTATATCTACTTTTAAACCCTCTCACTAATCCAAATCGCCCCCCGACACCCCCACCGAATGACGTTCACCAACGGCTCATACGGCCTCGCCTCCTTGGCATCATTCTCGACCGCATGATCCAGATGCTCGAGCTCCTCATCCCTCGTCCTCCGCAACGTCTCCACAAGCTCCTTAATCTCATCATCCACCTCCTCCCCCTTCCTCTCCGCGTCCGCCATCCACGACAGTATCTCGCGGATCTGCTCGTTGTAGTGCGATCCGATCTCCGTCTCCACGGCCTCGGTGCACGCCATCGCTGCCTCCCGGCCCATGATACCGGTTGACCAGCCGAGGAATGTGGCGGCGAGGGTCCAGATCGGGTACATGGCTGTCGG
The DNA here is from genome assembly GCF_041956765.1 of Thermoascus crustaceus. Lineage (NCBI taxonomy): Eukaryota > Fungi > Ascomycota > Eurotiomycetes > Eurotiales > Thermoascaceae > Thermoascus > Thermoascus crustaceus. Next base: position 6,460,531 of record NW_027192527.1, on the reverse strand, counting down.
GCGGACCTGGTGCTTCGCGATCAGGTGATTGAAAGTCGAGAAGTGCCCCGCTTCCTGGGCGTACATGTGGTTCATGAGCGGGCGGAGGTGTGGGTGCGAGCGGATCACGGGGGGCGATTGGGATTTGTAGATTAGGGTTGCGGCGAGTTCGCCGGCTTGGTTGACGCGGAGGGCGCTGTCTAGGAATTCGCGTTGGCGCTTGGTGAGGATGTAGCGGGGTTTCTTGCCCGATGATGGGGAGGGGCTCGCGGAGCAGGTGGTGGAGGATGGTTGTTGTTGCTGGTTGGTGTCATTGGAGGACGTGGAAGATGTGGAAGAGGAAGTCCAGAAGTTGCGTCGGAGCCCAGTGTGTTGGAGTGATCGTGGAGGCAGCGAGTTTGATCGGGAAGCTGGTCGGAGTGCTTGTCGAGTGTGTTGGAGAGCGCATTTTCGTAGTGTTGGCAAGGCGTCCATTGTGATGTCCAATTCCGTTAAAGAGCAATTGGTTGGTATATAAATCAGTCCAGTGGCTATTGCAACGGGGAGCTTCCCAGAAAGAGAGAGCAAGATGTAGAGGTCGCTGTGTTTGCAACTTTCTAGATGATGTTCGGACGAAGCTCCGGCTCCGGCAGGTCCGCGTCCAAGCGCAACCGCAGCCGCGCGGCTGTGGAGTCTTGGCGGTGCGCCTGGACGTCATGAACGTCTCCCGACTCTCTTCCTGCTCTTGATTCACCTCGACCGCCAGCCCTGCCCTGCCGCCTGCGCCCATCGCTCCAGGAATTCTCCTCCTCTCTTTCTATATTGTTCTCTTTGTTCGCCGATTTATAGATCCATATACCCTGTTTTCTCCTTATATGCTGTACAAGTTCTGGCGGGCTGGAAACTTCTAATTCAACGCTCTTCGTTGCGAGCTGCGCCCCTGAGTCTGTTTTCTTCTATTTGCAGGGTCCTTTTCTTTGGGCGCTTGCTCCTCTCTATCTCTTCTGCTCGTTTCTTGGAGTTGTCCTTTTTCGCACTTTTTTGTTTGAAGCAATCCACGGGAGATAGCATTCACCATGGCGGACGCAGACCTTGACGCTGAACTCCTCGCTCTGGCGGGAGGTGATTCCTCCGACGAGGAGTCCTCCGCGCCTCCGAAGCCCAAGTCGACGTCTCCTCCGCCGCCCGCGACTTCTTCCCCCCAACGTCACTCCCCAGAACCGGCTCCAGAGATGGCGCGCAAAGGAACTGCCAGGGTGGTCCGACGGTCCAGGAAGGCGAAGAGAGAGGATACTGAGGAGGGTGAACTGTGAGTGTTACCCTGGTTTCTCGCCTCTGCTGTCTGCCGACAGAGGGTAGACTAACACTGTCTCCCAGGTCCTCTGTTGAGTCGCACAACTCGCTGCAATCTGCCAGCATGTCCGAATCTGATTCCGAGTCGGACGGCTCGCCACCCCCAGAGAACGATGATGGTCCGATCTTCCCGTACGAGAAGCTCTACTACTCTGCCAAGGATAAGGAGGAGATTATGGCCTTGCCTGAAATCCAGCGTGAAGAGATTCTGTCCGAACGTGCTCAGCAGGTCGACCGTCACAACCAGGATCTGGCTCTCCGTCGTCTGCTGGCGTCCCGCGAGCGCGAGGAGGCCCGCGCTCAGGCGAAGAAGACCAAGCGCAAGGCCAGCAATGCTGACCTCGATGACGGCCAGCGCAAGAGCTCGCGCCAGAAGATGACACTGGGGGGACGCAAGGTCGGCGAGACCTCCGATGCGATGGAGGCGTATAAGAGGCAGCGCGAGCAGAAGGGCCGACGCGACGAGCTTCGCCGTCGCGATGCTAACGCCCGGAAGGCGGAGCGCAGGAGCAGGTCGCGGGACGGCGGCATCTCCGACGAAGATGCGGACGGCGAGAGCGAAGTCGAGTGGGACGACAAGGCTGACCGGTCACCGTCCATCCCCAAGGACGATCCCCCCGCGGAACTTAGGGACTTTCAGCGTGTACGCGTGGGACGCAGCAACTTTGCTCAGGTCTGCTTCTACCCAGGATTTGACGATGCCATCTCTGGCTGCTATACCCGTGTGAACATTGGTCCGAATCGAGAGACCGGACAGAATGAGTATCGTTTGTGTTTGATCAAGAGTATGTAATGCAGACCCTTTTTAGCACATTCTGTATTGACTCTATACAGGGTTTACGGAGGGAAAGCCTTATGCCATGGAGGCACCAAACGGCCGATCATTCGTTACGAATCAGTACGCCCTTGTGGCGCACGGCAAGGCGGAACGCGAGTTCCCCTTCATCGCCTGCTCCGACTCTCCTTTTACAGAGGTTTGTATGCAATTTCGACAAGCTGTGAGCGTGGCACTGATGTCGGCAGGCTGAGTTCAATCGCTACCGTCAAACGATGGCCGTTGAAGACTGCAAAATGGCGACGAAGTCCATGCTCGCTGCCAAGGTTGCCGATATCAACAGGCTCCTCAACCACCAATTCACCAAGGAGGAACTGAACGAGAAGCTGCGGAAGCAGGGAGCGTTCGATAGCAAGACGTTGATCTTTAAACGTATCGAACTGGAGAAGCAGCTCCAGCAGGCCGTCGCGTCGGGCGATGAGGATGAAGTCGCCAAGATTGAGGCCAAAATGGCGGAGATCAGCGCACCTAAGCTTGCCTTTGGCACATCTCTTCACAAGCCTCGGTCAGAGGCACAGGATCAACAACAGCGTCTCGCCGAGATCAACCTCCGCAACCAGAAGCTTAATGCCGAGAACGTCCGTCGTGCGCAGATCGAGGAGAAGAAGGCTAGCCGCAGGATTGCCGCAGCGGTTGCCCGTGGAGAGGCTGTGGCCGACCCGTTTGCGCGCGTCAAGACACGGGCCCGGACCCATTACGACGTCTCCGGGGGTAATAACCCTCTTGCCCCGAAGAGGGATGACCTCTTCGAGGGTAGCGATCGCAGTCAGACCGGCACACCAGCGACCGAATCCAACTCTCCGGCGAAGGCTGATACGCCTAAGCGCAGCGTCACTCCTTCGAACACTCAGAAGAAGCCAGCTACTAAGGGCGGTGTCGCGGCCATCCGTCATCGGAACATGGACGATGAGAATATCGCCGCCCTGGATCTGGACATTGATATCGACATCTGAAAGGAAAGGAAAGCTTTCGCTGTATCATATGGACATATGAAACCTTGGGAAGTTTTGTTTTTGGGCGTTGGCGTATGGAAAGTCTGAACATGAACAGCCTGACATGCGCATGGGATCAATCATTCAGGTCGGGACACACACAGCATGGATTTGAAATTGATAATTCTTTCTTCCCTCAAGCGGAAGGAAGTTCCGGGTGAGATGATCCCGGGACCAGCAGGTTGTCTTGGAACGAACGACACGGGGGACTTGCTTTACTATTCTATTCGTTCGATTCGACATTTCCGGACGTGATGATTTGGACGGTAAGGTAAGGTTCTTTACATGTCGTGATCATTCATTCGATGGACTCGGGTAGGGTAATGTATGCCATGCCATGCCACTGTATGTAAATCATACCTAGATAACCCATTCCGAATGGCTTGAATCGCTCCAGATTTTGCGATGGGTTCTGCGAGTTGCAGCCTGTGGTACCGTCTCAACGAAGTCCTCGATGGCGTTGGAGCAGGACCACGCGCTGGATCGCAGTGGCTCTTGTAGATTTCTCCAATCCTCGGATACCCCGAGGGGATATTTCCTCTACAGTACGAGGGGATCGATCTACGTCTCCACGGTGATAACCCTCCTTATCTCCGCAAAGTCACATCACGTGTTGATATCCTCGCCGCGGCCGCGAGATGAGATCTCTGCCTAAACCAGACTAGCGCGTATCGCAGGAACGCGACCGAGGCGCGTCGCCCGCATACCGCATACCGCATACCCTCGCTGGACGGCGGAGAACGAGACCCCTTCCGTTAGGCCTTTGCCCCATATATCTTATTCTCATCTCACATCCTTCCACCACTCCAATGCTCTACTAGACTCTCTAAATGACGACATGACTATATTATGAATTGAATTAATTGATTGATTGATTTTCAATTTTCCTGCTATACCCATACCGAAATCTGCAGACAAGACAGCCATGTCTTCTTCCCCGTCCACGCCTCGTTCGACGCGCTCCGCGTCGTTCCCGGGAGGCTCGCCGGCTATCCTCACCCCGGGACGGAAGATCAAGGCTATGCTTGCGGCGTTCGATAGTGATAGTGATTCTGAGAGGGAGAATGGTGGCTCTAAAACTACTACTACTACTACTACTACTACTACTACGGTGACGAGGCAGCAGCTCCCATCGACTTCGGATTCGAAACCGGAATTGAACTTGGGTTGGAATTCAGAGGAGAAGAGGGTCGCTCGCGCTGATCATGATGAGGAGGAGGAAGAAGAAGAGGAGGAAGATGACGATATCATCATGCCTAGAGGTCGGATGGCGGCTCGGATGCAGGCCCAGACTCAGACCCAGATCCAGAACAAACAAGATGATAACAATTCTGACTCAGCAAGTGAGGACGACGGCGAGACGGCATACGAACGGGTCGCACGGAGGCTACGCGCCGAGAAGGAGAAACAACAACAACCGTCAGAAACGCAGTCCCCGAAGAACAACATTTCGAACGTATCCTCAGAAGACGAAGATGACCTTCCGACCGCTGGATTCAGAAGGAGGCTTACGAACGCGAGAAAGTCACCAAATGCATCACCCTCTCGTGACCGTTCATCTTCTCCCCTCTTCGTCTCGTCTCCCGCTTGTCGACGGCCGGGATCGGAGGGTCCAGATGCAGCTGCTGAACGCTCTGATAATGACGATGACGATGTGCTCCGCCGCCAACCCAACGATCGCTTGCGCGCGCTGGTCGCTCAGAAGCGCAAGGAGAGGGAAGAGAGGGAGCGCATCGAGGCGGAGAAGAAGGCTGCCAGGGCAGAACAGATGAAACAATTCAGCGACGAGCTCCTTCTCTCTGGAGAAGAGGATAGCAGCGAGGATCGTGGGTCGGGCCGGAAACTTACCCAGCAATCGCGCGCCCCGCGCAAAGCGAGCAAGAAGGCTCTCGAGGAGATGAGTCGTGAGACGCAGAGAATGAGTCGGAATATGCAGTTGGCGCATCAGGCGAAGACGAAGAAGAAGATCTCGAAGGAGAGCTTCTTTGCCCGGTTCAATTTCATGCAGCCTAAGGAGCAGAACCAGCAGAAGGAATCATTGCCTGCTGCTGGACCTGAGAGCTCTTCGACGGCTGGGTCGCAGAACTCGTCGGATGCGGAGGGTCAGAAGGAAAAGGCGACTCCGCCTACGTCTCCTGTTCGCGAGGCGTCTCCAGCGAAGGAGAAGAACGACGAAGTTACCCAGCGACAGACCACAGAACCCACTGGAGAAGTCGAGGCTCCGCATAAAGAAACCGAAATCCCGTCCGTCGAGGAACCTTGGAGCAGGCCACCGGAACCCCAGCAAGAGGTGACTGTTGGGAGAGCTGAGATTGCGCCTGCGCCTGCGCAGCCAGAAGCAGCAGCCAACCCCAAGCCTGAACGGAAGCCACTCACCAAGCCGCCTGTCCGCGTTCTCATCTCGCGGGATTCGATAGCCCAGCATCAGAAAGAAGATTCCGATAGCGATCTGGAAGTCGTAACTTCCCCCGCCAAATGCCGTCGCATAGCAGCCTTCGAGAACCTCCCCATCAGAAAAGCGCAGGAATCAGCCTCCATGTTGAAACTCAAAGCTTTAGCTCATCTTACGTCTCCAACCCGACGCAGTACGTCGATGTCTCCCGCTGAACTGTCTGCTTCCTTGCGCCTCCGAGCAAGGCAGCAGGCTGCCAAGGAGAGACAGGAAAGAATTGAAGAACTCCGGGCAAAGGGCATCATTATCGAGACTGCGGAGGATCGCGCTGCGATGGAGGATGATGTCGAGGATCTCATGGAGAAGGCGCGCAAGGAGGCTGAGGAGATAGCCAAGAGGGAGAAGGCTGCTCAGAAGAAACGGAAGGGCGAGGATGTCGATATGGATGATAGCGAGGTCGACGATGATTACGACTACTCCGGTTCTGATGAAGAGGGCGAGGGTGGCGATGAAGAAAATGAGGAAGAGGAGGAGGATGACGAGGATGACGAGGAAGAAGACGGAGAAGGAGAAGACGAGGATCTCGTTGATAATGAAGCTGGAGAAGGGGATGAATCTGAGGATCAGCAGTCGGAAGCGATGTCGGAGGATGAGAAGGAGTCCGTGGTTCCAACAGCACGGAGAAAGCGTCCTACTCGTGTGATCAGTGACGATGAAGATGATGAGGAGCAGCTGAAAACACCTGCAAAATCTGTGACGCAGCCTCCCGAGTCTGCCAAGCGTCCTCAGTTCCCTGACATGCCAACTTCCGGCGGTCTCTCCATGAGTTTGAGCCAGGCCTTTGCAGGCACATTGGGTGACAACAGCCAGCAGGATACTCAGCAGGAGTCCTTGGAAGCTCTCCGTGACCTGCCCGACCCCGGGTTGCCGTCAGCGGAATTCCAGAAGCTGGATTCGCAGGTGATGGTCAAGGACAGCCAAGCAGAGCCAATTGATCTGTTTGCAGGCTATAATAGCCGGGCCAATTCGCGCGTTCCAGAGTCTCCTGCTACGGGAACGTTTTCGCAGTACTCCCAGATCCCCGACCCTACTCAAGACGCCGGTTTCGTTATGTCGCCATTTGACAACACGAAGCGGTTCTTGCAGGCTCCGCCGTCCACTGTGGATACAGTTCCTTTGTCAGAGAACGGCTCGCCCATCACGAACAGAAAGGGAAGGCTACTTCGACGCGGACGCGTTCCTGATCTCTCAGATGTGGAGGAAGATGCTGCCGAGAATAAGACCAGCGCGTTTGAGGTTATGCGGAAGGCCGCAAAGAAGTCCGCCGTCCCGTTTGATAGGAACAAGAGCAAGGCTAAGGAGATGATGGACGAGGCTGCTGAGGAGTCTGAAGATGAATATGCCGGCCTGGGAGGTGCAAGCGATGACAGCGAAGGTGAAGAGGATGAGTACGACAGGCAGATGATCAACGATAACAGCGGCGAGGTGGTCAATGAGAAGGAGCTTGCGGCACTGAATGCGTATGTCTTCGTTTTGTATAGATTTGCTATGAGTATACGCTAACTTGCCTACAGCAAACACCTGCGCGACAAAGATGAGAAGGAGGTCTCCAAGCTGCTTAAGGACATCACGACCGGTGCCCTTCGCCGGCGACGAGGCGGTGACGATGATCTCGACCTCGATGATTCGGACGACGAGCGCATGGCCCGTCGACGAGAGAAGCGGAGGGAGTTTGCAAAGATGCGCAAGGCGCTGCTGGCGGATGAGAAGATTGGCGAGATTGCGGAGAACCCCAAGAAAGCGGCCTTCTTCAGGGCGATCGAGGACCGCGATATGGATGATGAGATGGACCTGTATTTCCTTGAAGAGGAGAGTGGCTCTCAGGACAACGTATCGTCACAAGAAGTCCAGCAAGAGGCCTCTAACAACGATACTACTACTGAAGGAAGCAACAAGAGGAAGAGACCCCTCGAACCTTCTACCGCTGATATCGCCAACCGACCTCCACCTTATCTCCGCCGCACTGCAGCCAGCGCGGTCTCGAAGAGGCCATCAACCCTCGCGGAGATCCGCGAGACCGTCTCTTTCCTGACCGAAACGCCCGAGTACGACTCGTTCCACGAGGACGCATCCCTCGACGATGAGGAGCACGAGCACGAAAACGACAACGACAATCCTTCCGACGAGGATGACAACAACGCTCCAACAGAGCCATCCAAAGACAAAACCTTCGCAATCCCAACCCACCCTCGCCGCACGCGCGGTCCCGTCGTCGACCGTCTCGCCCTCCTCCGTCAAGCCTCATCCAACTCCGCCTCCTCCAACGGCAAGCTCGCCTTCCAATCCCTCTCCTCATCCTCCTCTTCATCCAAAGACCCAACCGCAAACATCGGCTTCCGTCCCCCGCCACTCCTGCGCCGCGTAACAACTGCCTCTTCTGCATCTAGCATTTCGTCCGGTTCTGTTAGTTCGAGCTCCAGCACAGCAGTACGTACGACCAAGGCCCCGCCACAAGTGACGGCGAAGAAGGGCTCTGTCAACTACTACACAGCTGCGCGCGAGCGGGAGAGAGAGCGGGAACTAAGGGTAAAGCAGCGGAGCGGTGGCGGGTCGAATATCGCTGCGCTGTTGAATAAGCATGCTGGAAGTGGGTTGGGGTCTTTGGCGGGGAAGTCGCAGTGGGAGTGATCTTTCGCTCTTGAGTTCTGTGCATTGTTATGGATGCGGAGGTATTGATGATCTGTCGGGAAAAGTGGTCCCAGGATTAAATGTGTATGTACATACATAGAATTGAGCCCCAGCTGGCGTTCTGGGTTGTGTTTGCGTCGATTTGATAGGATAGGATAGGATAGGATAGGGTTTTGTGGGTCGTTGTTGGTTCTGGGGGAAAAAAGGGGTGTATGCATATTCAAGGTTATCGGACCGTTATCTACCTATCTTCAGCATAGATAGAAAAGGAAGAAGAGACATAATGAAGGATTCTATTCTGAAATCCAATCTTGAATTTTTTTTTTCCTGATCTTCATGATAGATTAGGTAGGTAGATAGATAGATATCAGAGCTGAGCTTATTATCTAGCATGGCACGCTACTCGTACTAAGTACGGTTAAAGGGACATGGAAGTGCCTGTGCCTGTTCGTTCCTGTCTGGAGTATGTACAGTATGTATGTATGTATGTATGTATCTATGTATGTACATACCTAGATTCAGGACCAGGAGATCCAGGATTTGCAGAAAGATTCCAGTCAGTATTAATAATACAGAGATAGGTGTAGTGATTATTTATTTGCTTATTCGATTGATATTATTTCTATTATTCTGCACACTCAACGCAACCATAGGTATCCATCGTATAGTCCTGAACTTAAATTAAACCTACTGATACATGTACGATTTGTTCAAGACATGCTCTACATCCTCTGAGAATTCTCTGTTGGTCTATTAGCCCCGTATGTCTGTTGCATAAACAAGCATTGCAAGTCCATCCTCTGTCTGCACCATTAACCAAATTCCCCGCGCGTCACATCACGTCGCAGACCACAGTATTCTTCCCAACTCGGAGCCTCAGGGGCGTAAGTCAACGATATCCGCCGCTTCGTCCAGATAGTCCCACGGCCAGACGTAGTCTTCCTCGGCCGTGACGCAATCCCAGAGGTCAGCCTGGAAGATGACGGAGATCTCGCTCAGCCTGCTGTGCGGGAACTCGGCGGCCTGCGTCGACAGGAATTCGCGGATCCACCGGACCTCGCCGGGTCCAAACGCCTCGGGTGACTCCCATTGTTTGTCTTCCGTGTCGAAGTCGATCGTGAGCCTGCGCAGACAGGGCGCGTCGAGCTTGCTGCAGGAATCCGTGTAATGCTCGGAATACGGAGTGTTGACCATGTAGACCAGAGACAGCTCCTCCAGGCTCGATGGCCTCATTCGGTAACTTGGATGTTATAGTCTCACCCGCCATTTGGAAAGCATCTAGTGCAAGGCAAAGATACCCTTGAGCAACCCTGAGAAAAGTCTTGTTTTATATTGTGGCATCCCGCAAAGATTGCCCATATCCACGACTGGATCACTCCCCTGCTGCCTAGACTTGGCGGATACCCATATGATTTTGAGCCAGACACCATGATAGGTCCAGGAAAAGTCTGTCCGGATCAAAATATCTGAGGACGCCGAAAATACGATTGAGGAGTGTGTGAAGCAGACCAGAAGATGAAGCCTGCTGGTGAGGGGTTAGGGCAGTCCACGTTGCACCAGTAAGGGAAAGAGGCCTCTCGGCGAGCGTGCCGAATGACGATCACCTAGGCAGCAACGCAGCAATACAAATTTATCGATCAGAAACGATATACATCAGAGGCAAAAGATCTTCATGATTGTAAAGGATAGGGCGAGAGGTATGGCACGGACTGTTGTAACGGCGACGACGGTCAACGCGATCCGGAGTAAGAAGGCGCCCAATTCCTTCCCCAACGGATTGTTAGTTCTGTAGATATGTCAAGAATTGTACTGTAGTGTTATGAACCAACGATTAGGCGCTGTCCAACACAGCCCTGCATAAACAGAACGATACCCCGCACGGCAAGCATGAAAAGCATGGCTTTTGTTTTCCACCTTTCCATATAAATCGTGCAACAAATTGCATGCTGTCGACATTGAAAGGCAACAGGCGTAATTCTTCCAGGTTAAGAAGACTTGGAACCGTTAGAAGTTACCAATACAACTGCAGCAGCCAGGTCAGCAATCGTGCATCTCACTCCCAGAGGGACTTGAAGACAGAGAACGAGAATAACTCCAAACCGTTCCAACAATAGACCTGAGGTACTATTCTTAGAAACATGGCACTGAAGGCCTGCATGTAGGAAAGTGTACAGCAAGATGAGGGGCTTGAGATATAGCAGGCTATAGCTGTTTCAGGTGTATGATGTAGCCCAAAGGCTCCCACCATGCGAGAAAAATACTATATTTGCCCGGATTTAAAATGAATGTTGCTGTCGATTAGCCTATCCGTGGGTTTATCGAGTGGGGTTTCCTGAGCGGATACATTATGGTGGGCTCGGGCGGGGCTACACCACCAAAGCTGCGCTTCTGGTGCGGAGTTAATCGCTATCGATATCGACCTCAATTGCACCTAAGCAGACATCTATCCGTCGATCCCGCGCGGTACTGTACATATCGAGACTCACCAGTATCTGTTTCCGCCACTTCACGCTTTCTTATCCATGTCCTGTCGACAGCACTTCCTAAACCATGTCCGACATGTGACGACCGCAGCCAAGCACCCCGGGGGCAGGACCCTCCTCCTCACCTTCGACGCTTTCTCGACTCTCTTCCACCCGCGCCAGCCCATTGCTGAACAGTACACCTCGACCGCTCACTCTTTTGGGCTTTCGCCGTCCGTCGTCGTACCGGATAAGCTGCAGGCCGCATTCAAGGACGCGTACAAGGCGCAGAGCAAGCGGTGGCCGAATTATGGTCGGCAGGATGTGCTGAAGGGACGCTATGGTGGTCCGAGAGAGTGGTGGGGTGATGTTATTCGGGGTAGCTTTACCAGGCTCATCAAGGGAGATGACACGGGCGATCAAGTGGAGCTCCCAGAAGGCATGGTGGAGAGACTGCTGGATCGTTTCGCGGGTCGAGACGGGTACGCGTTGTACGAGGATGTGATACCGTTTTTCGAGAGATTGAAGAGGCTGAAGCTGGACGCCGGAGTGGGGATTTTCGATCGGATTGTAGTCGGGGTCATCTCCAATTCTGACGACCGCGTCCCCGCGGTTTTGAAGTCGTTAGGGCTGACTGTGGGCGACGTCCGCGCGGATCAGGAGCGGTCTAGCATGGACTTGCCGGGTTTTGAAGAGAGGAGTCGTATGGATGAAGATGCTAAAGTATTATCTTCGGCTTTATACTCCTCGTCAGAGACTATTGATCCCGTCAATGATATCGATATGGTCATCACGAGTTACGAGGCGGGAGAGGAGAAACCTCACAGACTAATATTCGATGTCGCGAAGAGACAAGCGCAAAGAATGGTGGCTTCTATGCATGCCCAGCCTGAGAGTACCTCTTCTGATGAGTGGATCTGTGTCCATGTCGGAGACGACTATAAAAAGGATTATAGAGGTGCTATCGACGCTGGCTGGGACAGCTTCTTTCTTGCTCGCGAGCCACTCGGTGATGATATCCAACCTGCGAAGAAGATTGACACCCTTGTTGAGCTGATTCCAAAGCTAGAGGGATACAATGAATGATCTATTTGAACACGGGCCAGGTCCATAGCTGTCTGTTCGTCTCGTATTTGGTCTGGTATTGCCCTGTGTCAATATCAGAATTACTTGACTTTCCGAAGCAGGCTGAAGTTATACTTCACCTGCCTTCTTATTCTCGACCACAGTACGCTCGATTAGCACTTTCAGCTGTGTTCTTCCATGTTGCATAACTGTCATCTGTGTGATCACGTCCTTTGGATCTGTCCAAATTTGACAGTTCCCTTCAGCACAACCTCACAATCCGGGGTTGTGGTCTAGTACATGGGGACTCGCGCCGCGTTGATATCTTGACGACATGGCTTCCTGACCAAGGTAACCTGCCTCACATGACTGTAAAAACATCTGGCGGTGACTGGAGTATCTTTCTCTGCGGTACCGGGACATTGCAGAGAAGAGCTTCCTCTAGGAGCGGGCTGAAAGTAATACACAGCCGCTGCATGTGACCCGAGCTTTCAGGCTCCTCTCCTCGGCGGTCTCCCAGCAACCCCTTTGTGGGTTATGCCCCCCCCTTGTCCCCTTCATCCAGCAACCAGGCCTCGGGACAATAGTGCAGCGATATGAGCGCGTTTGCTATGAGCCACCGACCTTTCCTCACTGGACCCAACGCTCCAATGAGTACATCACCGCCAAAATACAGCTTCAAATAGACTGGATACGGACTGGTGTTGAGATTGCACACTCAGAAGACGCTGACGAGATTGACACCGTGATGAAGATCCCATCGACGAGGCACCGGACGTGCTCAATATTGTGATGCGGTGCTGGACTTTCTTCCAAGCGTCTTTCCGCCAACAGAGACAGAGGACTCGCGCACTTTTCCATCACGACAACAATCCAGATAATATCATTGTCAGATCCTGCAACCCATCAGATTGTGGGAATTATTGACTGGGAGATGACATGCATTCTGCCGTGTTGGGACGCTTTCCAGTATCCCAAGTTGTTCATAGACATTGAACCTCTGAAAGAAGCAGAACCCCTGATTCCAGTCGACTATAAGGACGACGATGACTACAACATCATTCTCAGAGATAGATGGGATGCGCGGATTCTAAGGAATGTCTTTGATGAAACATTGATTGCAGCAGCTAAGCAGGAAGGAATCCCAGCCGTCACTTTGGGTCCCAAGGAGTCGTCTGATTTTGAGGACAAGAGGGTAATGGATGAGACCGTCGAGGATTTGGCGGAAAACTGGGAAGCCTCGCAACTTCAGCTCGAAAGGTTGAAAGAGAAGAAAGCAGTCACCAAGGAGTCATCTGGAAAATATGATTAGCTGGACTTTGGGGGAAATCCTTTGCGAATATAGTGTTCTAAGCAGGGAATTGCATCTGGCAAATGGAAACTAGCGCTTCGAGACAGCTGAAATGGGGTTGAATGTGAAAGAGATGCTGGGATGGAGGTCACTTCTCCAGTTGCCAAGTTTACTAACTAGGTATACAGCATTCTTGATCACCGTTTAGCCATGTGCATTTAAGACCCACCTGCAGCAGTCTAAGTGCCCATAGTTGAAGCATCGGCAAGATGACGCTTGTGAAACTCCATCAGATCTAAGTTGATAAGGCGCAACTACGTTATCTTCCCTGTTAAACAATACATTTTTCTGGCGAGAAATCCGTGTTCATTACTTATGCCTCTTGTCTACGTGATATTAAGGTACGCTGATCATCAGCAGCCGGGCGGGTACCACGTGGTGGGCAGCGGCTGGAGGTTAATAGAGAGCATGAGAAGCAAAACAGCAGGGCATGCACTGGTATAACGATAACAAAATTGTAATATTTATGGGGGCTTGCTAGACTCAGTATACCTATCGAGAAATATAATAATTCACAGGTGATTGAGTTTTTCTGACATTGTCCGAGTAGTCACTACTTGGGGGGTCGTAGATCTGATCTTGTCTAATCTAATCTAATCAGATCTCGGCCAATGGAAAATCTGGAAACGCAGCGTTGACACAGGGGGTTACATTTGGCAACAAAAATAATTGCGAAAACCCGATGATCCATAGACACAGCTTCTAAGGTCCCTAGATCGCGATGCGGTGAAGCAATATCCCAGCGTTACACGTGTTGACTTACGTAGCCCCTGGAGGCTGCAAACAAGCGAGGCCGTCTTCCGGCGCCGGCCACGCGTCCTGTCGGCGAGCTCTCGAGGTCTAGCCCGCCGCTTTATCTTCTTCCTTTGTCCCTCGCTCCCTATGTACCACAGTACTCCCCTCTATACAGCATGTAGTCGTCCATCCATCTCATCTATCAATTAGAGGGCTCTGGACTATTTGTTGTCGCCATGATGCCTCCACAGTATCTTCTCGTCTCTGGTCTCGCGGTTCTAACTGCCACGGCTGCACCAGTGTACGCCGACTACTCGACAAAGGTTCCCAACTCAAACCACATCTTCAATGCCATTCACTCATCTATGCGACAATGGGGTTCCTCACTGAACCACAACGGCATGTCGTTCTTTTTGGCCACGGTGCCCAAAGGGACGCAGCTGTACCACGGTACTCACACTCCCGAGCCGGTCAACGGAACTGAGTGGCTTGCCTTCGAACCGGAGCATGCGAACATCTTTTCAGGGCCCAAACGTTTCGGGTCGCCTCCTGGAAGACCTGGGCATGGAAGACCTGGGGATGGACCGTCCCGGCCGCCAAAGCATCCACCGGGAGAGCAGATGCAAAAGCCTCTGGGCGGTCATGAAGGACACCGACCACCTTCTGAAGAAGCAGGGTGGCTCCACACATATGTGGCAGCTAAGGATCTGCGCCTGCTGTACATCGATGGCATGTCGGCTGCCAAGTCCAACAAGGGCGTCTTTGACAGCCAAGATCGGTTGCTGTTCAACGATACTATCCATGGACCTGGATTCCAGGAATACAACCGCGCACAGAAGGTCTGTGAGATCACACGCGATGTCTGGGACGACAGGATTGATGGCGTTATCCGCATGGAAGCCGGGTTTGAGATCATTCTGTGCTCCTTCTCTAGAGATCTGGAGATCCTTCGCATAACACGGGCGAAAAGCGGCGACGTACCGCCAGCCCCGGGACCGGGAATGGACAAGTACCCCGAGGACATGTTCCAGTATTATAAAGCGATAGCTTCTCGATACCACGGAATCGGCGGCAGTCGGGTGAGACTCGACTACGATAATTTTGTCACTGCTTTCGCCTACGGGCTTGATCTCTTCCATGGCGGAGAGCTTCCACGGCTGGCGAATCTATCGACAGAGTCGCTGGAGCCGATCAGAAGAGATTTGTATGATCTGATAGCCACTCACGATGCGCGCGAGGAATCGTTCGATTGGCAGGCGGTCGTTGACATGATCGTCGAACGCTATGCAGATGAACTGAAATACCTCGTATCTGGCAAACTCTACACGACCGAGCTCCTGCATGCCCAACTAGACCGCGATCTGCGCCCCTTCATCGACTATGACTTCCGAAACGCAACACTTGAAGTCGAACGATGCGCAACTCAATTCATCCCCAAGCATGCCCCGAAGCATACTCTCGCGGCAGACGTGGTCCACGACGTCTCCCGGACGATCTGCTCGACTCTTTTCTCTGCATATGAAGAAGATGACCATGAGACCGCAATCACGAGCATTGAGAACCTCATCGAGTATCTCGCCTGGACGACTTGGAAAGAGTGCCAGGGATGCGGATATCACGCAGTGTGCTTCATTCCTATCTGGCCAGTGGGATCGTATGAGGACAGAGAGCATCCGCAGTGCAGGGATGAGCTACCCAAAATGACTAACGAGAGGTATTACTGGGACGACTGGGAGATTTAGTATTATCTGGAAGAACATCTAATATATTCAGCAGAGAGATACTGTTACGAGCGATACCCTACTCTCTTTACGGTGTTGGTAGATAGATTCCCGTTTTTTGATTATTCCAGAACATACACATATAACTGCAATACACGTAACACCTTGCTTTCCATGACCTTACTTTGTTATAGCTTGCAAAACCGTATGTGCTGCTGCTAATGGCATTTAGCAGTCTTCGTACCCGGACTAGCACTTCGTTTCCTCGAAGAAGTAGCTCGACACTTAGCAAACAACACCGGACCAGGCATCTTCGCATTTTTCCGTTGCACAGATGGAATAGGGGAGAGATCTCTCGACTCGAAGTCACTAGTACTAGGAATATAAGCCATCTGCTCCCATTCGCTGGAAATGCTAACTGATAAAGCTTTCTAAATAGTACCCCTCATTATCTATGCCTGTGGAGTCCGCGGAATCCGACCTCCGCGGGCACTGTAGGACAAGTCTGTCGTGCTCCGTATCCTACTGTATAGTCTGCAAACTTATCTTGACTCTCCACTAAAACCCCCCATTTCTATCAGTTTCTGGACAATCAATGGCCTGCTGCAAGTGAGTTCTCTCCCGGAATGAAACTTGAAAGGTCCTCGGGATCCAATAGGGTGCGAGAAGTCCGATATCCACTCCACATGGAAACAGATCACCGCTAAACCGTAAAAGGCAATTTTATTCGAGGAACGATATGGTTGGATACAAACATCACCTCCAATTAAAATAGGTGTGATGCAGAGGAAAGCGTTCCTATCGGGAGATTATGAGTGGTGTCTTCGAAGGATGGATGGGTTGTTTTGCTTGAAGGGGTATGGGGGTCTTTTTGTATCTCGTTCTGGCTATTTGCACTTCGGTATTTGTGGAAATATACCTATACAACTTACCGAGGTTTGATATATGCTGGATAGAATATAATCGATGGGAATGAGGCTTGTGAAGGACAATGTTTCCAAAGTAGGATATAGCGTGTTCTTGCCCCTCCTTACAGAATAGCCATGTGCATACACTAACTCAATGAGTTGATAGATAGCCCTAAGAAACTGCTGCTATATAGTATGCAGCAGACCTAGATAGAAACCCAGAAACCTATTTAATTAATCTCCTTCATCCTCATCGTCACTATACCATAATACCAACGTTAACACCACCACCCAATCTCCATTCACAATGTCCCCCTCCGCCGTCCACAAACCCGACAACAACACAAAACCAACCTCATCAGAAATCCCCAACACCGACACTACCACCACCTCCTCCACAGCACCAGGCGACGCCCTCCCCTCACTATGGTACCGTTCCCAAGCGCTCTACGACCTCGAGAAGCGCGCCATCTTCTCCAAGCAGTGGATGCTGGTCTCGCACAGGCTCCGATTCACCAAGCCCGGCGACTTTGTCCGGATGGAGGTCGCTTGTTTCCCCTTCTTCGTGATCATGGACCGCGAGGGGGAGATTTGCGCGTTTCATAACGTCTGTCGACATCGGGCGTATCCGGTGATGACGCAGGACGCGGGGACGAAGAGTATTTTGGCTTGTTTGTATCATGGTATGTCCTTCATACTTCGTGGACTGTCTTGTCTTGGTCTTTTACTTGTATATACGGTGGGAGGAAATAATCGAAGAAAAAAGGCCGCTAATAGGGGTTTCTATTTACCAGGCTGGTCCTACGGCCTCAACGGCAAACTCGCCAAAGCCCCCTCCTACGACACCGTCGACACCTTCGACAAGTCCAAGAACGGCCTCTTCCCGATTCACGTGCACATCGACCGCCGCGGCTTCGTCTGGGTCAACCTCGACGCGGCCGAGACGCCCAGCCTCTCGTGGGAGTCGCGCTTCCAGGGCGTGGACCTCCAGCCGCGGCTGGATAGCTTCAACATGGACGACTACGTCTTTGACCATGCGTGGGAGATGAAGGGGGAGTATAACTGGAAGACCTTGATTGATAATTATAATGAGGTCAGTAGGGTTGCTCAGGTGGCTGGATTGAGTTGAACTACGGTACCTGATTAGGTAGATGGTTGGCTAACTGACTGACTGACTGACTGCTTCAGTGCTACCACTGCCGTACCAGCCACCCGCTCATCGCGGCCTCTTGCGATCTCACAAAATACAAGGTGGAGGTCTCTGACGGACACATTCAGCACTTCATCAGGGACAAGCCCGGCAAGGACACCGGTGGCTTCGCACCGACGTTCTTTTTCCCAAACGCGTCTGTGACCATGACGTACGTTTCATCCAAAAAACCCAAGACTCTCTCATCTCAACCCAGTTCTTGGACCGTTCCAACTAATCAATCCATTTATATATATAGTACCCCATACTTCTACCTCATGCGCGTCATCCCCACCTCCGCAACCACAACCACCATGCAGTACGAAGTCTTCCGGAACAAGAACGCCACCGACGCCGAGTTCCTCGAGATGGACAAGTTCTTCAAGCAGGTCGAGAACGAGGACAAGGATCTGTGCAATGGCGCGCAGATCAACCTCAACTCGGGAACGTACGTCTACGGCGAACTGCAGCCGGAGGATGAGAAGGGGGTGCTGTATTTCCAGCGTCTGGTCAAGGACGCTGTCATGGAGCATAGGAAGGAGGAGGTGGCGGTTGGAGGACAGGAGATCTGGCCCGCGAGGCAGAAGCTGAGGTCGGATTGGGAGGGGAATGATCTTGTGAGGTTTTGTCAGAGGTTGGAGGCGTGCGGAGCGGAGAGGAAAGAGTTGGCGTGGTAGTGAGGCTAGAGAGTCGGAGTATTTGACTGCGGGCTCGGCAAATTATGTTGTTCTAGGTTATTGATGAAGGTTTTTATCAACAAATTGTTTTGCTAGATATGCATCTTGATTGATCCTGTTTATTCGGTGAATTGCTGTTGTCTCAAGGGTGTCGTATGCACTGCCAGACACGATTAATCCGGTGTATAAAGAGCATTTTTTCCTACTTCTTCTGGAGATATGTATAGAATTCGAATTCCACCAGAGAACTCCATTACTCGCCGGTTATCAAAGTTCAAACAGAAACTCAAGCTTCTTCTCAACCATGACATCTAGCCAATGAAGGGACCCGGGCGTCCCATCCTGCGGGAATTTCCTCTCGCAGCGCAGATGTCATCCCTAGCCCATACTTCCCTCAAAACAACGTCCATCTTATGGACCACTTCGAGATTAATAAAGCGTTCCAGATACGCCATTCGCTGTTGGACGAAAGATCTCCAAAATGGAATGGAGGAGGGCGGCCCAGTAGATGTTGAGGAAGGATATTCATAAGTTGTTGCATTGGGTTCCTGGGAAATGGTGGTTCTATTGGGCTGTGTACTCCATGCTTCATCCATTGTGGGATTCCCTATATCATAAGTACTGTTGCAATTGTCGTCGATGAGTCAGTCATTGTCGGATAGTTGGGAACAAAGGGCGCTGCCTGAGATCAGGGATAACAACGGCGGTACGGAGCTAATCCCGGAAGTAAATATATCTACTATAAATATGAGCTATAACTATGTAAGCTAGTTATTGTCACGGGAGGCCTGGAACTCTAGGCAGATCCCGTTGGGTTTTGTGGAAGATATGCCCTCCTACCCAATTAGGCCTAGCCTCTCGCGTGTCTATGTTATTCCACATTTGTGTAAACAGTTAGAATCCTCTTTCAAGCAAGCAAGCTCATAATAATAATATCATCATCATCTCATAGAGTTCCGCCTCCTTCTCCCATAGGTTTATCTTGAAAGACAGGAAACAAGTAATGTAACTTGCCTTTCTAGGTCTGATTTTGAACCGACAGTTCAGAACGGGTAGATACTTCTGACAACTGTATAAGCTTGATTGATAGACAAGTTGACGACGTGGTCCTTGTAAAGGAAATCACGTGGACACTAGCACTAGCACTAGTTATAGCCTCACCTTCTACCTCAGCCCCAAAAAGCAAGGACGCAACAGACAAGGATCTGAGAGCATCAATATGAGATATTGTTAATCTGTTACCCTTCCATTACTATACGTGTAGCTGATCAATATGCTCGCTGCGCTCCATTCCCTAACATACTACTACTGAGTCACAACAGTCCTAATCCCCATGGTTAAGGAGCGTCTTATATACATGATGAGTTCTATCCAGAAATACCTATCCGCTGGATCGTAGTGATCCCTTGGATCTTGGTGATAAAGTCACATGATACATTCCCTCTCTGCCTCGTCCTCGAGTATCTGAAGGCTGTGCCGTAACAGTTATAAAAAATAAAAAGAAGATTAAAATGTTATGATCGGCGCTGTCCAACACAGCATTGCATGAAGGATACTACCCCGCAAGACAGGGAGTCACATGAGCCTGACTAATCAATGGTATACAAAGGCTAAATGGTATACAACATACCGTATGGAGTACCAGATACCTGCAGAGGGACCATGTATATAAACATGCTCCTTAGCCATGGGGATTAGGACCCTGTGGTCAACTCAAATAGCAATTCCAATAGTAACATTGCTAGTAACAGCCTATCTACCTATCTTTTCCTCTTGTCTTCTGTCCTTCAAGATAAACCCAATGTGCTCCAACCTAGAAGTCCTAGGTCCGCCGTTACATAAAAATACTGACCTTTAAATAAATTTAGAAGAGTATTTATATAAAAGATAAAAAAAGATAGTGTTTTTAATAGTTATATTTAATAGATATGCAAAAGCTTAAGACTTTACAAACAGTTAGCAATTAATTATATTAATAAAGTCATTACAACACAGAAAAGAAGAGACAATTGCTATCTCAAAGATGCTCTTCAAAAAACCTCAATGGTATTTTTTAATACAAATGTAATTGGATAAACTGGATAGTACGTTTCAGTCTGCTACATAGGTAGGTCTCTCCCCTTCGATCTCACAGCGATCGACCATTCAGAAACCAGAGTCTGCAAATGGTAAGGGACCGCTGGATGCATCAGTGATATGCGAAATTTGGTATCAGTTGTATCTCCTCGCCAGCGGAAGCTTCGAAACTGACAGCAGCTCCCTCGGATTGCTGCTACCATCACTGGCCAGTGTCTTCATATTCTCTTTTCTATCAACCAACTCCTCAGCTTTCTCGCCTTTCCCGGTGGCGTGAAGGATCTTGGCAACAGTCGTGGGTCTCCAATAACACACGGCTAGGGACAGAGATAGCTGGATCTTGAGATCTGAATTCAACGCGTTGCGACACAGAAAGGAACATTTCTTCCCAGGGTTCTGGAAAGTTGGGGTATGTTTTGATGTTGTAGACATTCTCTACTTCCTCGTAACATTGTTAGAGATTGGCAGAATGAAAATGAGAATTATAATGAAACACCCATAACTGTTCGCTCGAAAGCCATGTTAAAAGATCCAAACTCTGTGTGGAGATTTGGAACGAAAGTAATAGCATTGATTGGCTCGTTAATCTTGTGTTTGAAGGCAAGGCGATTTTCCAGATCAGGGAACAGCGGTAGAGAACGTCCCATATCTTTGCATATTTGTCTGTCTGCAATAACAGTTAAGCCTACTTACTAGCGAATCTGGCAAGAGCATACTGACCCGTCTCGGTGGAAAAGGATCCCAAACAAAGTGGGATGATGTGCGCAGCCTCAGTCGGCGTTGCTTGCGTCGGAGATCCGGAGCCTGCTTCATAACCCAGGGGGATCGTAAAATCCGCTAGCAACACACCGATACCCATCTCTCTAAGCAATCGTTTTTTAGCCTCGTCTGTTCAGAACAAGTGGCTGGCTCGTCAAGCGCCGATGCTATTTCCTCCACTTGTTCTTCAGCGCCCTCACGGATAGACGGCGTTATTTCTTGAGTCCTGGGTATTGCTTTGACTTGACAGAAATGTTAGTAGTTGTTAAATAGTCCTAGTGATGGTACTCACTGGGGCGAAGTAGGCCTTGAACTAGATGCTTGGCCATCTGGTTCAAAACGCTATCGTCGACAGAAGCGTCAATATCATCAAGGATGTTCGCTTTCCCAGCTGGCGGTAGCAAGTTGAGGAATGCCTTCAGCACATCTGCCGTGCCATCTTTCCCGTCTACGGGCTGTTAGCGGTTGAGTCGCATGTTAACATGGGCTGTCAAGTAAAACTCACGAGTACTATCTGGAAGCTGGGATAACGGAGATGGTGACGGGGAATAGGGACGAGGGTTCTTGCTTGGCGATGCCATTCTGAACAGACAGTAATATGATGAGGTGCTGGGCTGGATGGTGTGGTTAGAGAGATGTGAGAGTTGATAGAATCAAGTCCTGTCCTTGATGTCACTGTCAAGGTGTCAGGCTGCTCCAGGATTCCGAGATGAATACCCAACCACCCGAACCATTCACCGAAGCTACTAGTAGGCACTAAACCTATCTTGCAATTATCACTGGAACCGTGGAAAGGTACAGGCAGTTTCTTGTCTGTTGAATCACATGAGTCGGATGGCTTATACAATACCTCCCATTAATATCATATTTTACTTAATATTTTGTTGTTAAATACCTCTTCTCAGAGAAATGAACAACACAATAATGACAAATTTATCCCAGAAAGTACATCTTCTTTATGCACAATACCTGTACATACCAAAGACAACAGCAGTATTTATACTTTAGTACAGTTTCTCACACTTCCAATTCTGCGCCTTATTCACATCCCCTGTCCCAGTATACATTGCATGCTTGGGATACATGCACACTGGCCTCTGTCGAGCCACCACTTCGTGCAGCGTATCGTTCTCCCACTTCGTTGCAATGATCTGATCGGGCGCTGTGCCCTTTTCGACCCATTCTATCATCGAGAGCAGGACATCATGCTGGGCGTCCTCGAAGCCGGGGACGCTGTGAATGCCGGTTCCCAGCACGGTTTCCTGGTTCATGCCTGCGATGTACCAGGGTGCGTTCATGCTTGATGGGGTGCCAACGCAGTGTCTTCAATGATCTGTTAGCAATGTGACCGCAAAAGGTAAAGGAACGAAAAGAACAAACACATACTGCAATCCAGGGACCATGAACAAGCGGTAGAAGTCATTCAGCTCGATTCCCTTTGGTTTCAACGTCCTGAGAACCTGGTTATAAAAATATATGCTGCTTCCAGGAGCAATTCCACCGTCGGAGAGTCCATGATAATGAAGGAGTTTGCCGCCTCTCTTGTAGAAGGGGGAGATATCAAAGTTATCCGCGGTTGCCTTTCCGGGGTTCATCTTCTCAGAGAGTGTGATGATACTCGGGTTGAAGTCCTCCCATTTCCATTCAGGACCCAGTCGCAGTACGTACTTGACGTAGTCTGTTCCCAGCGTCGTCGGAGAGTCTGACCCCATAAGCATATCCCACTGCGCCTCGCTTCCGTACTCAACATGTGGGAAGATGAACGTCTGGTTGGCCTCAATCCAATGGTTGTAGATATGGTACAGCGTATCGAGCTGGGCACTCGTCAGGCATCCTTGAGCTTTCTGGTCCTTCACATTTGCAGGACACAGCAGCGCTTCCGGGTTGAAGTGACAGCGGGCCGGATCCGAGATAATGTTGTCGACTAGACCATCCGAGCCATCGCACTGCTTCAGGACTTCGGCCTCTATCGCTGGGAATAATTTACTCGGGATATGATGCGGTGCACCTTGAGGGAGATTGTACATTCCCACTTTCATATTCCAGAGCTGCAGGTGAACGGTCCACCAGGCCGGAGCTCCCGCGATAATGCCGTCAAAGTCGTCGGGAAACATCTCGGCTTCTATCAGACCCTGGCGTCCTCCAGTTGAGCACCCGCTGTAGTAGTTGTATGCTGGCCGTTTACCATAAAACTGCGCGTCAGCTTCTTTGCCATGACGACAGATCCATGCATCGCGCGGTAGCCCCAGTCAATGAATTTCTCCGGGGCATTTTCAGCCCAGGAGGCGTCCAGCGCAGTGCTACTATGGCCGGTGTCAGTGGACATGGTCGCAAAGCCATATCTGGCACCGAATCCCTGGAATTCGGTCAGAATCAAATAACGAAATGATCGAAGAGGTCGATTTGCTCTTATTTCGACTAGTATCGCATACCACATCGGCCCAGTTAACTCCTCCTGCAAATCCGGAATTTCCAACTGCCCTTCCAATCTGTCAGTCTGTGGGGCAATACTGTAAGTGAGCCAGGAACTCACAAAAACCGCCCATTCCACTTCTCAGGCAAAAACAATCCAAAACTATACGATGAAGTCGCACTCGACGGGACCTTTACTTCCACTGCACACAGGGCAGGCAAGTTTGACGGGGAAGATGGAAATCCAATGTTGCTGGCCGGGACCTGGAAAGTGGAGTTCTCGGGCAAGGGATAGGCAAATGTGACGCTCGCATCGGGTGGTAAGAACGCCTTTATGGCGGAAAGATTGCACTCGACAGCATGGCCGATGCCGATGACTTTGGCAAGCCCGAACCAGTCGTATGTTTTCATTGCCGTCCGGGGATGTATAGCTGCTCGCAGATTTCTATACAAGTATTTTTACATATGTGAGCTTTCTCTGCGAAGCGTTCGGGGCCTTTCCTTTCCGCTTTAGTGCTCAGACAGCGCCGCTTTTCGCTAAATCCTTTTCTTTTCTCTTCCCTTTTCTTAGAACCTAATTGCAAGCGAATAATGATGAACCAGTTCCAATAGGGCTGAGCCATAGTGATGACACCAGCTTGTGCTCGGGCATCAAAAGTGACAGCTGGTTGGGGGCCAAGTGACCCTGCTGGGGTGTGACTACAACCTTCGCAATCTTCATTTTATTTGGGCTCACGTGCTCATCCCATGCTCACCCCTGCTCGCGAGGCTCAGCTAGCGCTCAGGGAGCAACTTTGGAAGCTCTGAGATTGCTCAGCCTGTACTCAGGTTGGCTCAGTGTGCGAAAAGCGGCGCTGCCTGAGCACTAAAGCGGAAAGGGAAGGCCCCGAACGCTTCGCGGAGAAAGCTCACATATGTACATATACGTGGCATTTTTCTGCGAACACCATCAAGTTTCCTTTTCCAGGTGCAGCTGCTTTAATGAGGATGCTCAGCTGTTTGCTCAGTGAGTGCTCCCTGAGCCTTTGGAAGGATGTAGTAAGCACTCAGTGAGTTTTTGCTCTAAATCATGTGACTGAGTTGCTCCCCCCAGTCTTTATTTTGTGCACATAGTAATACACCAACACCCTCCAGATACTCCTCCTGTCTTATTTATGATGGCATGCAAAAATAAGGAGCATGGAAAATACAGATCCAGATTTTACTGGCATGCAAGGTTCTGGCTTAGGAAATGGGATCCATCCATAGAGCCAGTCTAATGCACCTAATATAAACACTGGCCTCACCCTTTGCAACTCTTAATCTCTTCATTTCCTTTACCTCATTTCAAACAAAACAGTATCTATTCTCTTTAGTACAAGACTATATCTTTGCACTCTGTTCCCTCTTCAATAACAATGGGTGATGTCTCTTTAGTAACCAATGATCTGAAGCTGGCAAAACAACAACAGGATTGCTGCACACAACATGAGTACTAGAATTACAATGCAGAAGTCTATCAGCTCAAGAATTCTGTTAGAGTCAAGAGGTCCACAGGAGAGAAGTGTAACGGCGGACCTAAGACTTCTTAGGCGGAGGCTCGTTGGGTTTATCTTGAGGACAGAAAGCAAGAGAAAGAGATGAATGAATAGGCCGCTACTAGCAATGTTACCTATCAGGATTGCTATTTGAGTTGACCACGGGGTCCTAATCCCCATGGTTAAGGAGCGTTTTATATACATCCTGAGTTCTGCCCGGAAATACGTATCCGGTGTATCATGACTATAGATAGATCAAAGGATCCAGATGGATCAAAGGTCCAGATAGATCATTTTGAACCATTGTCACATGATAGAATCCCCCCCCTTGTCTGTCCTGCTCATGGTCTCCAGGCTGTGCTGTAACAGGATTATTAGGGTATAGGCAGTCCAGCTGCTTCTTTTATCACAAAACTTATTTTCTACATGCAGCTCTTAAAAATGAGCTTGAATCGGCCATTCTAAAAGAACTGATACCACCCTTTCCAGGAGGCATTGAATTCCTCTGCCCGAATGGGCCACTACCGGCAGGTGACCATCACAATGGGGACACCTGGGCATGGGGATATGGTGACTTTAAGAGTGACCAAGTTGCTGGTTTGGATCAAACAGTCAGCTCAGTCATGAGACTGCTTGACCAGCAGGGTCTATTCATTGTGTCGGACTGCGCGAACCTCGTAATCCGAAGGTATAATGATGAAAGCTCTGATTATTCCAATCTACCTAACTATCTGACCACTATTTATGGACTTAGGGGTTAAGACCTTTCTGAATACTTCTTTGTTTAATGATCCCGAGACATTTTCGTGAACTAACAAAGGAAAATAGGTGGCTTCAGGTATAGACAGTATGATCCCTTTATTGCAGGGATTATAACCTTCGAGATGCCTGGATCGGCGTGTGCTGAATAGGCTGATAGGTCTCTTGGTATACCACTAGGGTATAGTGGTAATATTCGGCTGACACATTGGAATTATTGGCTTCTCTACCAGAGCAGCTGTCGCAGCAATTATTGTGTCCCTGTTGGAGAAACACCATCTGTGTGAAATGTTCTCAGTCCTGGTATGTGTGACGGCGCTCAGTCATAGTATTATTAGCTAAAACTATGGTAGCTTGTCATACAGAATCAAAAGCATGAAGAAAAAGAGAGAAATCATGGCATCGTGAGGTGGTTGATATAGCCGAGTAGTGCCGGCAGTATCCCACCGCCTGCCATACCGCCTACTCGTCCGCCACGCCGTCACAGTCAGGCTTGATGCTATGCCATCCCTATATGCCCCAGCACCACCCAGGCTGTTCTTCTGACTTGCTTGGGCTAGGTTCAGATAATTCTCATTTGTAGAAGGCCTTGACGGGCCCTGCTGAGTCCATCGGCTTGGGGTTGGTGTGTCTGGCAGCTCTTGTATTTCAGTTGGCTGACTTGCCACGTAGCCAATTGCCGGGGTTGATGCGTGAGCTGCACCACCACCATGGAGCTCTGGGGCCTCCATGGCGGTTTATAGAAGCCTAGAGGCCTCTCTGGGTTGAATGACGCGTAGAAAAGACGTGTTTTGTATAGGTGCTGATTTTGATGTTCCAGCCCTTGGCCTCCGAAACAAATTAAGCGTGTTAGGATTAAGACAATCGGAGTACGCTTCAACGGTCATCTCTATCGTCTCGTTTCATACCACCGACTCCAATGCCACAAACAAACTTGGATGGACACCACTTCTATTGGCTTCGGAGAATGGCTATGAGGCAGTGGTGAGGCTCCTTATCGAGAAAGGAGCCGAGGTCAATGCTATTGATGAAGATAGATCGACACCACTTCTATTGGCTCCAAAGAATGGCCATGAGGCAGTGGTGAGGCTCCTTATTGAGAAAGGGGCAAAGGCCTATGTTAGTGATGAGATAGGTGGACACCAATAATACTGATCTCGATGAATGTCCGTGACAAGGCGGCGAATCTTCTCGTTGAAACAGAAGCAGATGTCAGTTCCACCGGCGACCATTGATGGACACCATTCATGCACGCTTCAAAGGATGGATACCAGAGGGTGTCAAGTCTTTTCTCTTTTCATTGAGGCAGGAAGTAAGCCTGTATTTGACGTTCTCACGTTACTTGGAACCCCACATTTCTCGTACGACTCAGATTTGGTCTACATGCCCAAGTTGTTAAACCTCTGCAGGGCATTCAGCTCCCACCTCTTTTCGACGCTGTTCAACTGTGGTAATACAAGATGTTCTGTTGTACGAACACCCGCGTCAGTGCTCAATATGTCTGAGTTGTATCCAGCCCCCCAGACGCCCAAGAAAAAGAGATCTGGCCCTCGTTTCAGAAGGGATACAACGTCCTCCACTGGCAGAAGTTTAAGTAACTGACCGGTTTCAGACACCTCGTTGGCCTTTGCGAACCAAAACTTCCCTAGTTCAGGGAGTAAATCGGGGAGTTCATCCACACTTGAGCATATAAGGCGAAGTATCTCTTTGGTATCTATATGGTAAAATGTGCCGTAAGGAATGCTCTCTGTAAACCCAAGGTATACAGTATTGTTTCTGGTACACGCATGACATCATTTGCCGGTGGCACCCAATCATCATGAGGTGGGAAATGTAGGTAGAATATCGCACGGTGGCATGTCGGCCTTTGGTCACAGTCATGACCAGGGCGTAAACGCGACGTTCCATTCCAGTGTCTAAACCATCCAAGAGAAGGTCATTCAATCGCTTGTAGGATCCACGCTTGCCACGACGGAATCTCCCCCTATCTGCCTTCGCCCTTTTCTTTGGATCAAAGTAGCCACGCGTTTGGCGTTTCGACCTCCAAGAGGCAGAGGTCTGTTGGTTGCGGTTGGTGTTCTCCATGATATGCGGCTATATGTTTCGTGCTGTGGACGCGTTCGAAGAAAATTGATCACACCGTTGGAGGCAAGCATTCTTTATAGAGCCACTCTAAAATGAAGGCCACGGTTCCGTCCTCTTTCTTAGCATGCTATTTTTGTCGGCGTAACGACCATCGCTACCTCTGGCGGCACGAACAGGGACCCACTGTCTCCGCGCTTCTCGGGACAAGCGTCAGCATGAAGCGAAACAAATCTGAAAGTATGACACAGAACACCCCTGTGTACCTAGTAGCTACCTAGTCATGTTTTATTGAAAGGCAAATGAGGCCCTGCCTACGCGGGATTGTGGCGGTTTTCCGATGTCAAATGGTTGGTTTCATGTACGTACCTTCACGACCTTCGAGAATATAATCGGTTTCTGCCCCGTTGCCAACCAGAGCTCAGGACCAGGCGGTAACATCATCGACATTAAAGGAGAACATACACAACGTCATGGCCACGACCTTCGGGACTTTTTCCCTTAAACTTGAAAGCTTTGGCTGTCCGTAAGTCACGCTTACTTCGAACCGCCAACAGAATTTAAGCCCTGGAACAGAATGGTTACTACGGTTAAAGCTCCTTGATGCAAGCGGGCCCTTGCATATGCACCTGCAGCTTCCTGCATTAGTCTAAACCACTCAAAAATACTATCGTCGGATCACTACATAGGATTAGGGGTGTGCGAAAGCACAGAATATTGAATGTTCCAAAGTACGGCACGTTAATCAAAACACATGTGATATTCAAGTAGACGTTTTGCTGAATTTTATAAATCTCTCTCCGGGAACCCCAACTCGGTCGCGATGGGGGTGCCTGCCCGAGTTTGTCTAGAGCGTCCGTAACTTCCAGCACCTAGGGGTGCACGTTGGTGAGAAATTCTTGTAGATAATCCAAGGTCCTATCATCTCTTTGTTTGGCCAGAGCTAGAGGGGTGGGCTGGGCTAGTACTGTTACAATGATTCTATCCTGCACGCTAATTAGAATCGGTGGCAACGAAGTCTGCGAGTCCACCAATAATACATACTCTTTTCTGAAGGCACTAATTTGTGTCCGGACGCCTTCCATTTCTTTGTCACGGTTTTGGGATTCGTCATGATCGCTTGAACCGCCCAAGGGCGGG
Organism: Thermoascus crustaceus; assembly: GCF_041956765.1. Lineage (NCBI taxonomy): Eukaryota > Fungi > Ascomycota > Eurotiomycetes > Eurotiales > Thermoascaceae > Thermoascus > Thermoascus crustaceus. The sequence continues at coordinate 6,431,460 of NW_027192527.1, read as the reverse complement.
GAAGAGAAATAATTGAACGAGGACCTGGAAGAGTCTGAGAGTAAGAATGTAGGGTTGATGCCTGTGTCATAGGATGTGCCGTAAGGTAGGAGGCATTCAAGCTCCAAAGAAGATTGGTCTCTCCGAAGTGTCCTTCCTTCGCGGTGCGCCTGTACGATGTTTGGAGCTTGGATATCCTGGGGCAGCAAGTCCTTTTAAGTCAGCAGGCGGCTTTTCATATCGCAGAATTTTGCCAGATGATCGTGGCCATTCGTGGGCGGCTCCATCAATGATCCAGACTATTTCTTAAAAAAAATAAAGGAGATACAGAAATATTCTGCCACCGTGTGATACGGACGAGCCGCCCATGCCCGAGAGCGGGGTCAACCAGCGGTAATATAGATATGTGGAAAATGTGGTACCTGATCCTCCAGGCTAATATTATTACAGAGCGTCTGATGTTTCTGCGAAGGAAAAGTCTCATTGTAAAATGCTTCTGAAATCTTTGTCCATACTAACAGTAAAAACTTGCTTCACTTTGGGCCCTTGCAGGACGAGTTTCGTCAACTTGAGGGTCGAGTATGCGACGTAGCTTTAGGATTTCCGAATCCTTTTCTCCTAGCAGGCTTCGATATCTTGCCTCCATTTGATTTTCGAGGTCAAGAATAACATCCGTAATCTGTCTGGACCGGTCTGCCATCTCCAGCTGACTATCTTCTTCGAGGAGCATCGTATCGACCGTAGCATCCACTAAATGGAACTTTCGTTGAGTTCGGTCCAACTCCATAGCCATCTCATTTAATTGTTTCTCTTTAACTTGCAGGGATCTTTGTGCGGCAGTAAGGGCGGTCCTGCAAGCAGCCAGCTCTTGCTAGTGGCGTTCAATTGCAGCAACCGCATTGTGTCGTATGTTCCGCTCTGCCTCGATCTCGCCTAGTCATAGCAAGCGCAACTCGGTCCAATTGCCCCTGTTTAATGTATGAGACATTCAGAGCTTCTAACTCTTCGATTCGATCAGCCCGGTTCTTGATTTCCTCCAAGGAGTGGTTTTGTATCCATTGTCCGCGGGCTACCGTATCGCGAAGGACATGCTGCAAGTACGTGACATGTTGCCGGAGAAAAAGCTTGGAAGTATGCAGTCAGCAAATGCAACCATAGTGGTGATAAGATTTACCTCTGTTGAATATTCCGCGTCGTTAGCTGCCATAAGGGACCAGTCTTCAGCCATTTGAATCCTTTCTCAAACCCGTAAGATAGAAAGTTACAGCGTATCCAGCATCAGGACGTTGGCAAGAAGTGATTTTGGCCATGGATATATAGTTAAGACCACGCCTACTCGACAGGATAGAGTCGCATGCAAGCGCCGCCTGAACCGCTTCTCCAGTCAAAATCGCAGGATTCAGCCACTAGCACTTCTGTCAGGACACCGTTAAATGCTTCGAGAACTCTAACCTCCGCCCGATAGCTCCGCCGGGACAACATTTCGGAGGTTCCGGTTGTCGTTGCAACAGTGCTCAAATGTTAGCCCGTGGCCGTGTCGCCCGGAGCCTCAGAGACAACGAACTACTACGTCTCACATGACCGTCATCATATGCGGAACAGTTCTAGATGCTTAGGTAGTGCAGCGCAACCCTGTCCATGACATACGGTGCGGCTTTTTGAGACCGTAAAGAACGGTTGGAACAGAGAAGCTGAAGCCCTATTTATGTCGTGCGCAGGACCAACTCCTTTCGGTGGTTGCTGGGAATGGTCAGTCGTTACACTAAGTATCCATAGATGATGTCACAGCGTTAATAGCCCTGTGAATATCCGGGCAACACCAGATACTGATCCAGAGCAATTGTGTCAGATCCACTTTCGGAGAGGCTAAATGCACACTTCTCTGGCCACTTATCGCTAGAAAGCTGTGCCAAGTTCGGATACCAATAAGGCTTTGTTCAATAAGTTTTATATGCGAAGGCCTGGATACCCAATGATATGGCGATAAGCTCGTGGGCGGTTACACCAGTTACATGGTCAACCCTTCTGAGATCGCCTATAACCGCTTATCTTCAACCGATTGGAAAGGGACAACAACATCGCATTCTAATAGGGAGAAGACAAGCCTTCGCCATCTCATTGTCTAGCACAAGGATAACGGCTCGATTAAACCGTCTGGTTGATTGTCGGCAGCATACAGAACAGTATTATGGTAGCGAAGGATTGGAGCATCATTACCAGCTCTTATAAAAGTGTCCGAAGCCCCCGAAGGAGGACAAGATCATCCAGCGCCATCCAGCGCCTGAGCCTCACACATCCGAGCATACAACCCCCCCTTCGCAAGCAGCTCGTCATGCGTCCCAACTTCAACAATACTCCCCGCATCAAAGACAAATATGCGGTTCGCATCACGGACCGTTGAGAGACGATGCGCCACAGCAATAGTAATCCTTCCTCCAGATGAGGCCGCCTCCACCAGGGCACCTTGAACAAGCTTCTCCGACTCGGTATCCAGCGCGCTGGTCGCCTCATCGAGCAGGAGCACGCGGGGCTTACGCACTAGCGCCCGGGCGATGGCAATGCGCTGCCGCTGGCCCCCCGACAGGAGCTGGCTACCGCTCGTTGTCCCGCATGGCGTGTCGAGTCCCTCCGGCAGCGAGGACACGAAGTCCCATGCGTTGGCGGCCCGGCATGCCTCCTCTAGTGCCTCGTCTGATGCTGCTTCCGTGGCGGAGAGGTCTGGCATCCCCTGTGAGATGTTCTCGCGGATTGTGCCTGGGAAGAGGGTCGGCTCTTGCTGCACCAGGGCCACATGCCTGCGGTATAGGAGTGGGTTAAGAGAGGACAAAGGCGCAGATGAGTCGATGGTGATGGTGCCGTTAGTTGGGTCGTAGAAGCGTTCGAGGAGAGATATCATGGTGCTTTTTGCGCAGCCTGAAGCGCCAACAAAGCCTACAAAGTCGCCTCGTTGGATCTAGAATGGAGAAGAGTCAGTTAGTGACTACAGTTTGCAACTGGTCTCCTCCAACTCCCAGAGAGCAGGGTCAACGAGCAGTCTTCTTTCGAGCCAGGAGGGACGTACCGACAGAGACACGCCCTTGAGAACTCGGTTTTCTGGCGCCAGGGGGTACGAGAACTGCACGTCTTGCAAATCGTAGGAGCGGCAGCCGTACTCGGGTCCTTTCGTGCGGTTGCTGTCCATCTCACGGATGGTCCCGTCCAGCCCGTCGAGCCAGAAGTAATAGTTGGCGGCTTGGTTCGCCTTGGTGAAGCCTGGAAGCTGTCAGTAACCCAATCACGGCGGCACATCCTCGGATTCCGGACTCACTGCTGGCGAAACTGAAAGCCAACGCGGTGGCCTGACCAGAGAAGTAAACACCCATGAACGACACTATGAACTGATACAAAGTGATTTCCCCGTCGTTGATCAGCTTCGATCCCCACCTGTTTCCCATAATCGATCAGTCAATTAGCCGGGATAGGTCGGGTCGCTTCACATGTCTCCTTCGCAAAACCGGAAAGGCGAAGAAAGACTTACCAGAACCCCAAAGCCAGCACGAAGTACTCCACAGACTGCGTGAGAGAGAACCAGATCATCATATGGAACATCGGCCCGCTCGCCTGGATGATCGCTCGGTCGAGCTCATCGACGTACTTCCTTAGCACAGTGTTTTCGATTGCGAGCGAAGCGACGGTGCGGATCGCCATGACCGTCTCCGACGCCACCGACGCACTCGCCGATAGCCTCTGTCCCATCTCATCGTCCATCTTAGTCTCGAGTCGGACACGTGCGTAACCGCCTAGCATCATGGGCGGCAGGCCGACGAAGACGCCGATCAGCCCCAGTTTCCACGAGACAGCAATGGCGAGGACGCTCGACGCGACGATGTTGATCGCCGACATGAGAATAATGGCTACGGTGAACCCCATCAACTCTAGAATGGCCTGTGGATATGAATCGAGTCGGCTGGTGAGCGCGCCTACCGTGTTCTCAGGCCGGTCGAAGAACCGCAGGTCCTGTCGGAGGAAGGAGTCTAAGATTTCCCGTCGCATCTTTCTGCTGAGAGTCTATACAGTATCACGCTTGCGGTCAGTATCGTGGAGTGAATTGGGGGTGACACAGGCGCGAAAGCCCTCACCTGTGCGATTGTATTGGTTGACCAGCCCATGATGAAGTATATGACAAGAATACCGAGCGACATGACAAAGAACATTAACGCGATGAAGTTGCCGCGAGTGACCATGTTGGGTGAAGTAAAGACGCTCATGACATTGCCGAGTAAGAGGGCCTGCCCAGGGTTGACGGCAGCTGCGAGTGACATCGTAGTGAGTAAGTGTCATGTACCGGCCTGCCATACTCTTCAGGTCTGGAGCTACTCACCTCCTCCGATGCACGTGGCCATTGTGACCGCAAACCAAATCCAGAGCTCGGGCATCCCTCTCAAAAGCTTCCAAATACTATGGATAATGCCCGTCTTCTCGTACAAGCCGTGATCTTCCCGGTCCTGTAGTGCCGCGAGCTGTTGCGCCTCGGCCGTTTGGACCCTGGCAACAGACTGATCGTCTCCCTTTTCTGAAGCCTCATCAGACGTGCTCGTACCCCCAGAACCATGATCCCGCTCGATGTTCGCTGGCGCAAGATCCTGGGCCTTGACGAGAGTGGCGTAGATACCGTTCTTGCGCGCCAGCTCTTCGTGCCTCCCCTGCTCCATGATCTTGCCTTGGGACATGACCACGATGTTGTCTGCCTTGCGGATAGTCGCGAGTTTGTGGGCGATCACGATGGTCGTCCGCTTCTGCATGGCACGGTCGAGTGCCTTCTGGACGATACCCTCGGCGTGTGGGTCGAGCGCGCTGGTCGCCTCGTCGAGGAGGAGGATTTTAGGCTCCGAAATGACGCTGCGGGCGATGGCAATACGCTGCCTCTGTCCACCTGAAAGCAGACCACCTCTCTCACCGACGCGCGTGTGGTATCCTTGCGGCAGATTCTGGATGAAGTCGTGCGCAAAGGCGAGTTTCGCAGCCTCCTGAACGCGCTGCATTTGGTCTGCTTGCGATGCGGTCTCCCATGGGGTGCCGACGAGGCCATTGGCGATATTCTCAAACACACTGGCGTTAAATAGCACCGGTTCCTGGACTCGACAGGTTAGATAAATGTCTTTGTCTTACAAGATTTGTGGTACGCTAAGCGCTTTGGGTATCTGTATCTTGCCTGTTGAACTAGACGGACGTTGGTCCGCAGCCACTTGAGGTTGAGGTGACTGATGTCCTTGCCATCCAAGGAGATGCTGCCTGAACAAGGGGCATACCACCGTTCGAGCAATCCGATAATGGTGCTCTTTCCTGAACCAGATGGTCCCTTTTTCACATGCTTAATTAAAAGTTTCAACTGCAGATACGATTGGCGATTACTCACCACCAACGCGGTGACCTTTCCGGCGGGGATATGCAGGGTAAAGTCTTCCAATACGGCGACATCTGGACGCGTAGGATATCTGAAGCTGACACCATGCAAATCAATGGAGCCGGCAGGGTTTTCCAGTTTGTCACCCGATTCGTCAAACGGGTTGATCTCGGAGTGCCTATCGATGAGAGCGAACAGCTCCGACGCTGCGGTTGCCGCACGGCTGAAGGTGACCATGTGCGGTGCTATTTGCATGACCGTAGTCGCGGCCATAATGATGGAGAAGAGAACACTGTCCTGTCGTTAGTCCCGATATCTCTATAATGACCTGGTTATCAGGTTTCCGGCTCTCGAGAAGCGATACTGACACAAAGACTGTTCCTAGGTCGGCAATCTCACCACGGTCGAGCATGGCGATGCCCTGCCAGAAGGCCAGGCCCATGCCCGCGTGGACAACGAAATACTGCCCTCCAAACACGATACCGTACAACTTATTCTTCCTCATTCCCTGGGTGTACGCCTCCTGGAGGTAAGAGTCAAATTTGGTCATCACTCTCGGTCGAAGGCTGAAGGCCTGAACTGTCCGGACGCCCCCGAGGACACTCTCGGCATAGCTACCGGCTTGGGCGTAGATCTGCAAGATCTTGGTCTCAATCTTGGCATCGATGCCACCGGCCATTCCAAGTACGATAAGCAGAGTCGGCACCATAAAGATGAGGATTAACGTCAGCTTCCATTGTGTGACGAACGCAATCACCAAAGCCGCCACGAAAGTGGAGACGGCTTGGATGACAATACCCAGCTTCTCCGCGATGCCAGATTGGATGAGCTTGCCGTTCGTGGTTGCTTGTTGAGATATGGAGCCGGTGGCGCCCTGGTCGTAGTAGCTAACTTCCTGGCTGAATGCAGCACGTAGATAGCTTCGTCGGACGTTGCGGGTTAGATGGTATGCGACGTAGGTGAAGAGAGAGGCGTAGAGGTAGGTCGCCACGAGACGGATGATACCAATGTAAATGAAGTAGAGACTATGGTTACATGAGTATCGTTGAGAAACAAGAAAGGGGAAACAATGTTCTTACGCAGACGTCCGCACAGCGGACATAAAATTGTCTGGCATCGAGTTCATGTCCGAGAAGCTAAAATCGCTCAACAGTGACAAGAACTGTCCCATGACCAGGTTGACCATCGCAAGAGCTACGCCAGATGCAATAGCCGCTATGAAGGCAATGCATTCGAGGAGGTAGAGTTTAGTATCGCCAAAGGTGAAAACTCTCTGCGAGAGATCGTTCCTGCTCATTCAGCCACTACTCCCGTCGTAAAGATCGGTCCCTCAGCCAGACTTACCAGGAAGCCATTCGTATCTTTCTTCTTCTCGACATACTCGTCCTCGTCTGTCTCACCTTTGATTGGGATGTAAGCATCGTTGGTTATTCCGGCAGCTTTCTCAGTCTCTCGATGGTCCAACGGAGCTGTCATCTTGTTCGCGCCGTGATGGCAATTGGTATATAAGAAAGGAGTGAACGATTGAGCAAAGTCAATCTGATGGAGGAAGGAGAATATATATAGGGAACGAGAGAATAGGGGAACCTGTGCAGGCTACATCTTTGCTGTAGTATGCCGCGGGGTGCGGAGGTTACCATGTCCGTAGCATATAGAGCGAAGGCGGAGGGCGGAGCCTCCGAGTCTCCGAAGCGTCCAGACCCAGCGCCAAGTCCCCTTTTACAGTCCATTCGACGCCATCATCTCTTATTACAACGTTCCATCGAGCGGACCCTAACGTAGGTAAGCCTCGCTCGCTTGTGAGTTCTTCGGAAGTCAAGGAGAACAAATTGACGCCGACCAACGCACGCCGTATATGGACCAGGCGACCGTGCGTCAATGGGAACCGCCACCCGTTCATTCAGTCTCTGGAGGGGAAGCAGCGGATGTCTCGTTCTCGCGCGCGGATGAAGACGAAGAACAGAATCCTTCCACGACCGAGAAATTAGCGGTGAGCTGCCTGATGTACCAACCGGATGTGAATTTCTATCGTGTAGCTGATCCGCTTCTTCAAATTAGTGTCATCGATGCCGCCAGCGCAAGGTGAAGACGAGACATCTATCCATCCTTGGGAAGCCTCCATGAGCACTGGGGTCTAACTTCTGTTTTTCGTCCAGGTGAAATGCGACAGGGAGAACCCGTGTTCTCACTGTGTCAAAGCTAGGGCACAATGTTCATACGCAATTGGCCCCAAGCCAAGAGAAAGACGGCAGAGGGTTATGGTCTCACATACATAGTAAGTCACTACTACAAGATCACGGGCCGAACACCTGGCTGAGATCCTTCCAGTGATTCCAAATTGGATGCAATATCGAGAAAAATTGACGAGCTCGGCCAGAGGATGAGCCAGATGACTCATGGGCCGATCAAGAAGAGGACAGCCTCTAAACCTCTCGACTTTGCACAAGACCCTATCAACATCAACCAAGAGGAGCCCAGATCGTCCTCATCGTTCGGGCCAACACCATATTGTTCCTCATTCGGGACCACGCCAGACCAAGGGTCTCTGTCCGATCATCCTACAGGCGAGGATATCCGTGAAGTGCACGACCACTCCTCCAAAGCGGAGTACGAAGGCGAATCGTCGCTGTTCGCTCACGCTGTCTTCGCAAGTCGCTTTCTGCAGAACGCCATCCACAACACGACCAACGCAGAGGTCGCGCACGAGATGGAAGCCGTGTTGGACGGCCTCCAGGCTGCGGTGCATTCGGGGAAACAACAATCTGACCCGCTCGATAGACTTTATCCTCATGCCAAGGCGATTCCGCCTAGCTCGACAACCCGCAACCTCCCTTTGCCGCCTATTGAGAAGGTATTCATGTGCTTGCGTATGGCCCGGGAATGCCCGCAAGTAGCCACGCTATGGTTGGGGGACTTTATTCAGCCCTCCCAGTTCAATGACTACTTATTCAAAGTCGCATCGCCGGGTCCAGCCACCGAAGCCGACTTGATAATCGTTCATTACGGTCTTCATAGGCTATTCTGCGAATGCTCCAAAGTTGTCGACGGAGAAACGAAGCAAGACTACTACGCGCAGGCTGTCATATGCGAGGCGAATCTTGAGACGGTCCTTGCCAATCTTCGCTTCCATCAGCCAACCAACATGGATTTCGCATACGCGATGGGCATGGCGGTAAGCGGTCTGCGAGAACCAATCAACAAATCCCGCTCTAACTGACTAACTGTCCCTTCTACTAGTCGATGTATTGCCTTGAGAAGAACAAGCCATCTGCCGCTTGGCATTTCATCAACTCAGCCTCGCATATGATCCAAGCTCTGGGCCTGCAACATAACGTGCCGGCCGGCACAGAGAGTCCCGAAGTCAAGGCTCAGAAGAAGTCCTTGTTCTGGACCATTTACATGACTGAGAAGATGCTGTCGCTACGCCTTGGACGTTCATCGACCTTTCGAGATCAGGACATCACCTTGGCCCGTCCTGGGAGGGAGCGTGGTCCCAGCGGTTCGTTCTTGGCCGAACTAGCCCCCAGTTGGATCAACATAGCCAGTATCCAGGGCCGAATCTACGACGACATCTACAGCCCCGGCGCCCTTATGCAACCACCGCATATTCGGACGTCTCGTGCCCGGGCGCTTGCAGCCGAGTTGAAAGCGGCCATGCAACATGCGCAAGATTTCCACGTGAGTTCGTCTCCTAGCTCCCTACCTACCTACCCACGAGCAAGAAGTTGTCTCTTCCCAATCACACCCCTCGAGACAACGCCAGCGGCTGACTGGTCTGGATTGGACGTAGGACCATTATGACGCGAGCAAAGGGCAAGTGCTAGGACGAGATTTCCACGAAATAGCACGACGGTCCGATCGCGTCATCGGCCTGTCCATGCTGACGCTCATCTACCGAAGCATTGCGCCGGAGAAGCCATCTACGTCCGCATTCTGTCAAGAATGCATCGATGCCGCCCGAGAGACGCTCCAGGAACACGACCGATGCGTCGCGGTGATTACCAAGGCGCAAGGGAAGACGGTGTTCCTAGAAGCATACATAAATTGGTTCGTTCCCGACGATCCCCCGTTCCGTTCTGTCCTCTCGGCCAGATCAATAATAATCTGACATGGAGAGAAAATGCAGGACTATGACCCAGTCTCCATTCATCCCCTATATCATCCTATTCTGCCACATCATCGAGACATCCGAGGCCTCCGACCTAGCTCGCATGAAAAGTCTTGTCGAGACGCTCGAGTCTACATCGACAGTCGGCGCACAGAGGACATGCGACAGGCAACGGCGCCTCTTCAAGGCGTTATACGACGTCGCAGCCACGTACGTGGAAGTCAAATCCCGGGCGGATGGTGGGCAAACGGGGATGTCGTGGTCGATGGCTGCTGAGCAGCTCTATGGCGATGAATCCTTCGCCAACACGACCTCGACAGGTCTCGGGCTCGGTACCTTTATGGGAGACCCGGGGACGACGACCAGCACTGCCGGTGTTTCTCCAGGTCCTCCGGCGTTGTCCCACATACCCTTGGGGGACATGGACATGGAGATAGATCTCGCGGGAGCGCAACTATGGGACTGGTTCAACAAAAACCAGTCCCTCATGAAGATTCTGGAAGATACATAGCATAGAACAGGGCAGTGGTTTGAAGGCGTTAATGTAATATACATAAACCTGTCCTCCCCGCCAAACAGTGCAGGACTCACTAGGGGGCCATGCGGGCTGAGTAGAGGTGGCCCTGAACAGCCCGGAGCAACCAAATGTCCAGGCAGAAAGATGTAAAGTGGCGCAATAAGCTTACATTTTAACATCTATCTTGGGCTCGTATGTATATGACCATATGTATAAAGTCTAACATTGCAAGAGGAGCCAATTCCTCGGACATGCTCCGTTCAAATAGCTACAAGACACAAATAGCGAAGTCCCTCTGATCGATATCCACACGCAGTTGTGGCTTGTTCAACCACATATCACGGATCACGCCTTGAGCCAAGCCTGCCGATGCTGCGACAGCGAAGACACCGGAGACTAAACAAAGCCCTTTTGCGCTATTGGGTGACTGGCCCTCGTTGCGGAAACAGGTGACCGGAATCTCATGTTGTATAACCGGAATTAGTGTTCTTGATGCGATGAGGTTTGTGTTTGGGTCTGGTTTCAGGGCAAAGCATTGACTTTTGACTTTTCCCTGTTGACGGGGATTCCATCTAATGTGTTGAAGTCAAAGATTCCACTTACTCCAGCATGCGACTTCAATAAACAACTGGTCATATCTTTGCTCCATCCTTCGGTGTCGGTCGAGCTCGATTGCATCTGTGGAATAAATCGACCGGAGCCTGTTTCTTCATCCAGGGCGAAGCCTCCATCAACAATTCGGATTATATCAACCCATGGCGCCATTCCTCCTGAAGAATCCCATATAACCTTGTATATTCTCATCAACCAGGGAATTTCTCCGCCAGCGATACCAACATCGTCTCAATTTTAAGACCAAGGTAATTCCACGGATGCCACAGACTTGTCAATACAGGCACTATCATCACTCCCAGAGCTGCTACTAGCCACATTGACCTTGAGAATCCTTTCTTCTTGTGGCTTTGATCGTAGCTTCCAGGTTTCTCCGTCATGACTCACACAGAGGGTGCTATTCGGGAGCTAGCTGATGCAGCAGAGACCCAGTTGGTACGCTGAATCCAAAGGCAGACGAGTATGCGAATTTCCCGTACTTGGCTTCTTGAGCTTTGTGGTCACTACTTGTCATTTGACCCGATGAGAGAAGAAAATGATGCTCCGGAGTGCTGTTGAGAATATGCCGTGGTGGCCAGATGACGTGGATCGTGAGATGCGAGAAGTTCGTGATCGAAATCCGAAGGGTACTTTTGGACTAATGGATGAGGAAGCTCGGGAGACGACCAGAACTGGTGGGACTCTGGCAGCAGAAGCACGATAAAGCTTTTCAGACACCAGTATACCGACTGCGCGGAGTTGTATGCCTCACTCAAATACATATTCGGGTAGGTGAACCCGACATTCAGGATACCATCGGTATTGAAAATATTAGGACATCTCGACCACCAACGCAGATGACGGAGAAGCATCCCTTTTATGGCACCAATGTTATCAAATGGGGCATGTAGCTGGACCCCGGCACAGGCCACGCCGGACCAAAAGGCAGCGAATGCAAAGCGATAGGTCATGCTGCGTCCGAATGGAATTACTGCCCCTGTCAGAGTATTATTAGCGCATGGAGGGCAATATAACGAGAGAATCACCATGAAGCATACCTGTATGATCAAAATATCTCCAGAACGTAGCTCCAAACTCTTTGGCAAGACATCGATACTCATCGGCCCTTACTTTGTCATCGTGGCCCTCAAAAAGCACGTAAAGCATCTGAGCAAATTGGATGGCAAAGCTTCCAGAGTAATAGTCCGATTGCTTACGATCATCTCCCCATAGACCATCCCTCGACCATCCCTCACTGCCTGTAATGGAGGCTCTGGTTCCTGGTTTTAATTTCTTTTCCTCTTTGGTTCCTTTTATTTTCCATGCTTATGTTTCGTTCAACCTACGCATCTTTGTGTCGTTCATTCTTTTCTGTGTCTTTGCCCTCCCAGCATATTGGAGTCGCATGGAATTCTTTTTCCTGAATTTCGCAAAGTCCGTGGAGATACCGAGCCATGATGGATTATATCGAAGCGCTATACGATGGATATCTCAAGATCCAACATTGAACAAGACGCAGCAGTTTGTTGTCGTAAAGCGAGTTTGTCCTCCCCATGGGACGACAGCGAGAGCAACAATCATCAACATGATGATACTCTTGAAGAGGAGCGGTTGTTTAAGGACGACCCACGGAAATTCTGGTATATAAAAAAGTGTCACGATTATCATGGCGTACTCTGGTCTACACCTTCACAAGGTCGCATTCATTATTTTCTGCTACAAAGGATGCTGGGTCGGACTACGTCGACAGTTGTATAAGGAAGGAATCTGGCAATCCCTGGTTCGCTGTTCCAGAGAGACTTATTTTCTACACTTCGTCGAATCGACATGTCCTCGACGACCTCATCAATGATATCCGGGAAACCCCAGTTAATAGAGACCCTCGGGATGTCACTATTTATATGGGTCTGAAGCAACAGCCCGCCTTCTCATGGGTGCCAATGGCAACGAAACCACCACGATCCCTATCTCAGTGGTTTTGGATAAAAATACTAAAATGGACATTATGAGAGAAATGACAGAGTTTCTCAAGCCTGGCACCAAGCGTTGGTACCGGGAACGTGGTCTACCCTATCGGCGAGGCATTGCCCTGTACGGCCCACCGGGTACAGGTAAATCAAGCCTGTGTCATGCGATAGCCAGTATGGTGTGTCTGGATATCTACATAATCTCTCTAGGCTTTCCTGGTCTTGATGAGAACAACCTCTTCATTCTATTCCAAAAACTTCCTGAGCGTTGCATTGTTCTCCTGGAGGATATCGATGAGGCCGGTATATCAAAACGCGGTGGTGATATCTCTTCTCAGCCGAGCCAGGACGCGATCGACGGGGATGAAGCCGCTAAGACCTACAATATACCGGGTCAGCACCTGGGAGGATCTCTCTCTCCGCCTGCTTGAATGTTATTGATGGCGTGGCTGCGCAAGAAGGAAGGTCGTGTTCTAATCATGACTACCAACAACATTGACCGTCTGGACTCTGCTCTCTTGCGTGCAGGGCAAGGAGACATGAAAGATCTCGGCTAGATCAGGCCTGTCCTTATCCTCATGATGTCGATATAGCCCATACTGTAATGCAAAGAGCAAGGAGCTGGTCCAGCTAGTGAGATTGCACTCCGACTCATGCCTGCTCTCCCATCTCAAATGCGCGTTCAGAAGGACTGCGGCATCCTTGGGCTGGAGCTTGAAATTGTCTTGTATTTCGTTGACTTTGCAACAAGTCAACGCTGGTGGGATGACCTTAGACACAGTCCTGCTCCCTGCAGCTTTTGGAGCATGCAGACGGAACAGATATCTCGAGACATCATCTGTTCGAATAATGGCATCTGGGATAGTTGGAATGGGTTGGGCTGGAATGGAAGTGGCGCCCTAACCATAGGCGTGCGCTCAGCAGGAGTGTAAGCCATACTAACGCCAGCTGAGATAGGTTGGTTGCAGTTTGAAAAGGACAAAGAAACATCCGGCAGGACGCCGAGAGGCTGGTGAAAATTTTGGCGATATTGGGAATATATCTAGAATTGTGGCAGCGGGGTAAATCTTGGTTCTTTTCCGTTCCATTTATAGCTGTGGCAGCTATCTTGTCTATGGCAAAGAGTATCCTTTTTCGGAGGCAAGGTTGAGGGAAGACAGCCAGTGGGTGTTTGCAGGAAGAAAGCGGCGCTGCATAGCACGCGTTTGTCAATTGGGGTTTTGGGATCTGCAAGAGCATTGCAATCATACGGTTCAGGTTCATCTCTTGATGTTGCATGTTTCATATTTTTCGCGATCGTGTGCCAGGCGGTGTAGAGCCCACTTCGGGCCTCCCTGTGTGAGCCTGGTAACCCGTCAGAGGTGGAAAAAGAGATTAGGAAAATGGGAGTTGGAGCGCGCCGGGTTCTTTGTGCAGGGAGTTATGTCCTTCAATGCAGCGCTCCATCATGGCAAGCAAAGACGCTTGGGAGCTTGCCTTTCCATAACTATGAAGAACGACACGACTATGCACCTGATTTGGCACTGCATTTGTTTCCAGAATTTGTTGGAAATGGAACAGACTGTTTTCTTCTTGACAGTCATGTGTCAGTACAACTGGATGATGCTTTTGACTGCTGCTGCCACGGCCCGTCAGCTGTGAAAGAAAGTACATCTAATAGTTTAAGTTAGCATAGCAATTGGTTGATATGCTCAATCTTATCTGCTAAGAGCTAATGCTAGAAGCTAATAAATAATACTATATGAGAAGATCAGGCTGAAGAGAAAAAGAAAAGCATGATAATGAGAGCGAGCGGTTGGGGGATCTTAAGCAGGTATGGCAGTGCCGACAAACAAACAGGCAAATGGGGTGTCTCGGAGCATTGCAGGGTGGGTAGTGGTCGAGCCGTCACAATAGGCCAGTCCAGTCCAGTCGACCAGGCGGTGCGCCATGTCCCAAATGCGATGCTTAGCATGGTTCTGACTGCCTACGCCAGTCCGTTTTCCTAGTATGCTGGTGGCCAAGCGTCTGGGCCGCTGCGGGAGGCCCAACAAGGTACGGACGCCTGCGACCTTCTACCTGTGAAGATGGGAGGGGTCCCATCGACCAGATGTGAACGTCCCTGCTGTGTCCGCAAAGTATAAAGTAGACTGACTGTACGTGTGTTCGTTGTTACGCCCTATCGATACTGTGGGTCAACACCATGTCTCGGAAGTTCTATATGCAGAGTCCCGCTGCGAATAGCTTCGTATCTAGACAGCAGATCCGGATTCACGTAGCTGACAGGCATATAAGGAGGAGATCAATGTAGATAGGATCCATTTTTCTTTTCCTCCGCAGACTAAAATCTTCGTATGATAGCTGTCACGGCGTGGCTCCTAGGGAGCATTCTAGGAGCCAAACCGCTGCGCTACCAGCAAAAGACTAGGATACGAAGCCAACGGCTTCGTGTTGCTCTCGCTTATATAGCTTCTTGCCACGCCGTCACAATAGCACCAAATTGATATCCCAGCCTTCAATCTAACCAGCCGTCACATTCGTGAGCTTTTGTTCTTCAACTTTGAAAGACCACCATTGTCGTTTCTTCTTATTCCTTAACACCTTACAATTGCTGAGTTGAAGGCCCTGTCCCTTATGACAACCGATACTGTTAATTGCAAGTCGGGCTACATATAGCCAGCCCGCCTTTGCTGCGGAAGATAGACGAACTCCGTGAAGGAAATATCGGCAAACATGTTCCACTACCCCAGGTACGCTTCAATACTACGCTGTCTGTCCTTCTCGTAACTCATCCATGAAAGCTTGTCGTCGCAGGCGATCAAAGCTCCGGAAAACTATCTCTGCTGGAAACACGGTACCTGTAAATTATTAGCATCGGTATGGAACTGTGCTCATTCAGATGCTACTGTAACAGGGTGCCAGTCTCATGTCTTTGCCAGTAGCGCTCGACAACTGCAATGCCCTGGAGACTCTTGAGCTTATAATTTGGTGGGAGCCATCCCATGTTACAGAAATGCTTCAACTGAGCACAGGTCTTCTCACAGAGGATGGGATCAATCCAGGCTGGTGCTTGCTGTGGTCTGCAGGAGGTAGAGGATGGGCACCCATCCAGGCAGCAGGACACAGGTAGGAAGAGAGTTGGGTGAAGGGGCTCTGAGAAAGAGCATTCGACTAGCTGGCTTTGTGGTGTTCATAACGTGTGTGGGATTCAGAGAGGCTGCTGAGGATTGGAGGGCAACAAACAAGAAGAGATAGAGAGATAGACAAGGATGAGAGAGCCATTTTGTACAGTCGCCTGGGCAAGCCCGTTGAGATTGAAGGGAGCCGAAACTGGCCGCGATGGGAGCCAGGTCTGACGGGCATCGCGGAGAGTTGCGATTTCCACATCCTTATCCGCAACCTCCTTGTCTCTATCGTCAATCATCTGGTGAAGCTCCGCCATCTCACGGAGAATCTGCATCACTTCCTCCTGATGCTTACAATCTCTGCAGTCTTGTCGCGAAGTTCTGTTTCCATGACAGCACGTGCCATGGCGTTCCTGAGGAGTTGGCGGAATAGGGTCCGAATTTCGTCGGTCATCTCAGCTTCCCTAGCTGCCTGAAGAGCTGACTCCATCTGAGCGCCAGGCTGGTTCGGGACATCCTCATCAGCGATCTCCTGCATCTATGCAGTGATGTCCTCGCCGAACTGATGTTCGGTTGCTCCACTCGCAGCATTCTCTGCATTTCCTGCACCAAGCTGTGGAAGCAGCAACACGCCGAGCCATGGTGGATTCTCCGGTCGCCTCGCGATCCACTTGTAAAGATGATCCTCAGTCGCGGGTCTTGGCTATTTCCGTCATAATAGTGATCCAATCTTTTACGATTCGGAGCGCTTCTTGCGGATATAGTGATTCCCGGAGATGCTCCTTTGATGCTCGACTGGAGAAGAAAGGAAAGTGGTAATAGAAGTGATGAAAGAGAGACGCGTAGCTAGGATTCAAGGATACCAACTTCGTCAACACGGTAAGCTCTCCCCGCGGCTCTTCCACAGGTTCGACGATACTGTTTCAGAGCCTCGAGGGCGAAAGAAAGTGAGCTTAGTGCAATGTGATGGCCTCCATAATGCTATCTTATTATTGCAAGCTATACGAAGTTTCTTAAGCTAGGGAGAGAAGGAAGGAGAAAAACGTTGCTGTGTACGTGCTCCGTGTCGCTATGCGAGGAGCGGCCGATCCCGATCAGGAAGGCGGACACGGCCGTCACAGTCGAACATGTTGTTCCAGTAGAGACCAACCCGACCTCTTTCATATCCTCCATTGCATCGTAAAATATCATGATAACAGGAATGCTTCCCTCGCAGGCAATAAAGATAACCTGCTCCCGCTCTCTATTTTCCTATCCAACCTCTCACTTCCCACCAATGTTGAAATTGACTCCCTTCCCTATGTACTAAGTCACACGTCACTTATAACATCTGCTCCTCAGGCGTACATGCGCCCATATGGAGAACCCTATGCTCAGGTGGATTATCCTCAGCGAATGGTATCTGCAATGAAATAGTCACCTCATCGCTTGGGTAGTCCGTGTAGTGGCCTTCAGCGCTGACGTCCGCGGTGTCGAGGAAGAGGAGCGCGCCGTGCTCGCCGCCTAAGACCCAGGCTTCGTCGCTGGAGTAGGGGAGCGTGATGTGCGCGAGGCCGGAGAGCCAGATGACCCATCTAATGAGATAGTCATTCAATGAAAATGAAATTGAAACCAAAAAACATGTCTCTCGCATTTGATATTGATGATTGGCTGATCCAGCCAGCACAATGGAAAAGAAACAAAAAAATAACAACCAAATGGTGGCCGGAACTCATGTTTAAACTGGAATTCAAGCCTAACTTACTGCTTAGCCGGCGCATTATGCCTCCCTCCGTTGAACCTCGGGGGAAGTATCGAATACGAACCGTTGCCCAGGAGGCCCATGGGTGTCATAGCTGAGCCAATTGTGCCTGGCTGGGTGGACCGGATGAAACCGGGCTGTAAGGCCCAGCATTCAAGTGTCGAGATGTTGTTCCTTGCAGCGACTGTGGTGACATTCAGGGTGCTTGGGATGTACTGGGCAAAGGCGGAAGAGATGGCAGCAAGGGCGCATGTCTGGAGGAGTATGATGCTCTTGGGAGAGAACATTGTGGTGTTGGGCTAGGATGGTCGAAGTAAGACTTGTTCACTAAGTTGGTTGAATTGAATTGAATTGAATCGACCTCCCAAGAAGTGGAATGTAATTGAGGAAAGGATCAAAGAAGCGTGAAGAGCCCAGAATGCAATAATAGGTCGACCTTGTTTATACACTAGAATAAGAGTGCAAATGGTGTGCGAGAAAGGAAATGAGAAAGTCATGGTTCGACGGGAGTTCAACTCCATACAAAGCACTGTTTTGCAAGGAAGGAATACCTCTGCCCAGGCTGTATCGTTAGGTGTACAAGTCCTGCCTAAATAAAACTTGTGGAGCGCTACTTCCACCTCCTTGTACGCCTCATGCTCCACAACGCCTTGCTCCGGCCACAAATCTCCCAGTCCGCTCAATCATCTTCACGGTCCCGATCCCCAAGTCGGCGCATCTTGTGTCTGCTTCAAGCTCGGCGATTTGTTGCTGTGAGAATTTCATCAAGAACCGAGGAGGGTCGGACTCAGTGTGATAATGATCGTCCCACTCATCCGTGCTCTGATTAGTCGAATCTACCTAACTAACTGTGTATTTATCTCATGGAATTAGGGGCCAAGACCTTCCGAATATGGCTATATCAAGCGATTCCGAAAATATGCTATATCGATGCAATATAAAGGGTATTGCAAGGGTATAATAGGTAATCATGGGTATAGGCAGTATAGTTCCTCTATTGCAGGGATTCTGGCCTTCGAGATGCCCGGACGAGGCTCATAGGCTTCTTGGCATATCGCTAGGGTATAGTGGTAATGTTCGACTGACATGTCTCCGTTCCATTCCAAACTTTTAGAGGGAGCAAAGTCCCTTGTGGGACTGACCATTCTAAGACCCTTAGGAATCGGTGAAAGATGAGAGCAATGGCCGCACTCCACCTCTTATAAATCTCCTCATTTGACAGGAAGTAGAGGTGTTGAAAGCGACTGCGGATCGGTAGCTGGTCTCCTGGTTGGAGTTAGTACTCTATCAGCGTCCTGACCTCGAGTTTTCTACCAATATTAGAAGGTGAAAGAAGAAATATGCTTCTCTTATCCATTTCAGAACGTTAACATCTTGGTTTAGCACCTTCATAATGGCATCATACGCTCCCCAGTCTTGCGGTCCATGTACTCACCTCCTCTTTCTCCGTGCAATCAGACAGCTTGACGGATCTCTAAAACACTTTACGCGACAATGAGATCGAACCTTCATATGTTGTGCCCTTGCCTTCAGGCAGTTTGACATCCATGGAAACCTCTCATTGAATGACTCCTCCATTATCCATTTGCCCGGTATAAAGCTATGGCTCATTACTAATCAGGAACAAAAGCAGGTCCTCTCTTCGTAAACACGGAACAGACGGAACCCCGAGATGGCGAATATACGGCTCGGAATGAAAATAAAGACACATTAGCCGAGCGGTGGTCCATGCGGGAATTATTGCGGGGAAACCAAGAACTTACCAAAAAAAGTATTTAGGAATGGTTATGATTCTCCCTCCCGAAGAGATCCGTGGAGGGAGCTCCATATATGGGACCCACATTCTGCTTACAAGAAGCTGAGGTCGGCTGTGGGACCTATTTTCTTTCTAGTCACAGCTTGACTGGGCCGAAAATAACTTGACCTGATATAATCTATTGATCTATCACCCTGTACATACAGTCTGCTTAGGGACAGAGATTCTTATGAATTGCCTAAATAGGAAATTTTGAACGAGGACCTAAGGTACGTTGATCGCCACGTCAAATCCGACCCTACAGTATATTTCCCAGATAGTTCATCCTTATTGAGTGCTGCAAATAGACGATAATAACTGATATTTTGAGTGGCTAAGGCCGGAGTTCTAACCAATCGGATCAAAATAAGATTTGACGATTTAGATGAGGCATCCAATGACTGTACGCAGTAATACATGGCTGACAACAATGCCTGAACATCCCTGCAAGACACGTCACCAAGGACTTATTGCTTTTTTCCTCTTCCCCCGCTCTCTGCTGAATTAATTATGCTGAGCCTGTCTACGAACATACCTCCTCTTCCATCAAATCTTGGATACTGCGAGTGTGCTATTACCACAAGAATCAAGTCATCATGGCCACTCCATCTGTCTTCCTAGACGACAGAATGCAAGCCGTTGAGGATATCACTGGCTACAAATTCGCTGATCCCAAGATTCTTCGCGAAGCACTTCAAGCCGCGGGCTCCACACTCTCATCCCGTTCTGATGGAAATAAGCGCTTGGCTAAAGTCGGAGATACAGCCCTAAGGCTGGTCCTTGATTCGGATGGGTATGGAAAGGGTGCGAACAGAGGTAGGTGACAGAATCTCTAGGGATTATGTTCAAGCTGGGCTAATACTTGGTATCTACTAGGGATGATCAACGACATTATCTGTGCAAGAGCAAGCAAATCCTATCTTGCGGAGAAGGGCTTTCGCAAGGGCCTCGATCGATTCATATATAAAAATCAAGCTCAGACCTTTGTCTCGAATGGAGTCATGACAGACACTGTGCAGGCAATTCTTGGTGCCGTCTGGATTGACAGTAAAAGGAACGCCTTTGCTGTTGAAGATGTCATGGCAGCCTTGGACTTGTCTTGGCCTGAACAAGGGTCCATAAATGACTTACTATGAGTGGTAATGTTTTTTCTCCCACATCCGAATGAACATCAAACACCTGCGCATGTTAACGTGACTTGAGATTTCAGTTACTCAACGCAGGGGCGCTCAGAAGCCCCCTTGCCCTGGCTGGCGGACGCGAGTACAAAGAGGCTTGCGAGAGCATCTTGGATGACAATAGAGCCAAGGTCCAGAGCTCATTATGTATTGTCATTGGATATACATTTATGCTTCTTTGTACTTGTATCCATCAGCTGGGACAAGGGGGCTTCTGAGTGCCCCTGCGGCCGGGAAACATCTTAAAGCCACGACACGCCATATCGACCATGGATGGAAGGAATTATGGCAGTTGTGTACTAATTAGCGCTCTAGGCCGGTCATTAAGCACCGCTATGGATGCACTTTGGAGGGAATGGCAGCATAGTATGGGCCTGGAAAACCCGAGAGGTCAAGCAGTTGTTGGATGAGAGGGTGACTTTCTGTTGTTAGATCTGGGGTATATGTCAATGATATCTACTAATCGATGCTTTCCAACTCTAGCATGAGAGCACAAGGCAATAGATAAAACTTCTGGAAAAACAAACAAACAAAAAAGGTTCTTCCGCCCTATCGCTTTCTGTCGCACCTAGGTCCGGATTATATGATTATGATACAGTAAGACAGACTTAAGAGACAATCGGTAGTAGCAATCGCTATGGATCGTATGCCCACTGCGAACGAGGTTTATTCTTCCCGCACGCTTTTCCAATCGGCCTTACTGACAATCCACCCTGACTGCTCAGTATTGCCAGCGCCACTAAGACCCGCCTTAGCAATCCAATCCGGACTGGGATGTTCTGAGACTGTAGTGGAATGTGGTTCTGTCTAGCACTCAGGCACCACCAGCAGAAAGACGGGCTCAGCCTGAACGGCATTTTGGGCTGTGTGATCTTCCAATATCGGCTTCCCAGATGATAAGACCATAGAAAGAATTGTCGCATCACCCGTCACCCATATCGCTCTATACATTTTCAATAGCGACGCCCTAGAAATGACCCAGGAAGCAGGTCTAGAAGTTGAACTTTGCTCTTTCTTAAGGCTCTGTGCACAAAAATACGTCCAGAATTAAATTTAGGATTGGACACCGGGTGGCAGCATGGAAGACTCTGTGACAGGCTGTGTTGTGACACGGTGTCTCGTGGCGGGCCGAGTTTGCCTGCCAGTTGCCAGGTCGACAGGTCGGTTTGGTCGCATCATTTTTATCTTATTGTCCTAAGCCTGCAACTACAATGCTTGTCGATATCCGCCGCCCTTTTAAGTTCTTCGAGATTTCTCAATCTGCCAACTTCATCCGTTGGGCTTATATAACCGCAGAGGCCAAGGTTCAACATCAATATCCTGACGACCTAGCCTTGTCTGTTTTACGGCATGCATCCATCCATTTGCTAGCTCGTTCAGCTGCTAATTACAGCTACCAGCGTTTCAAGGATAATCACCTATGTCAATGCATTTACCAAATTTGCATTATCGTATACTGCACGACTCAGGTGTTTGACTATCTACATACTGCCGAAGAGCTCGTGGAAAGAATCCCGCGCGATCTGGGTGCAGTCGACTCCATACACATACTTCTGCACGTCAGCATCAGCCCATTTATCTGGCACCGCACCCTTTCCATTTCCATTCTTCAACGCGGCAAACTGCTTATCCCGTTCTTCTTTGGCGGCGCCCTCTCCGAGATGCAACGTCCGCCCTGAAGCTGCGGCCATCTCGACGAGCGTCTCCGCGCGCTCCTTTCTGACCTTCTCGTAGACTCGGAGTGCCTTGTTGATGGATTCTGGTGAGTAGTCGGGGAGCTGCGCGAGTACGACGCCAATGACAGAGGCATCCTCAATGGCCTGGGTAGCTCCCTGCGCGAGATGAGGCAGAGTCGGGTGGCATGCGTCTCCCACGAGGGCCACAGAGCCATGGACCCAGGTAGGCAGAGGGGAGTGTACCCTCAGCTTCCACTCGCATACTTCACCCTCCGGGACCATGTTGAGCATGCGCTGCACTTTGGGGCAGAAATCAGCAAAGACAGAAAGCATGGCCGACTTGGATCCCTTCGTGGTGTATGTGGCTGAGGGCGCAGCGGCAAAGTTGACGTCTGGCTGTGTAGTGGAGAGATTGTAGATCGTCTTGCTTGACACGGGATAAGCGATGATATGTCTCTTTTCACCAATCCAACGGACGACACGGTCGCTGTCAATCAACTCGAGGAGTTCCGGATCGTCCTGCATCTCCTCCCTGCGCAACATGATCCGGTACGCGGCCTGCTGTGTGTCTTTCACCTGCGCATCGACCCCCAGCCTCTTGAGCATCTCGATGCGAACGTTGCTCTTGATGCCATCAGCGGCAAGGAGAATGTCCGCTTCCACTCTGTACGGATCCTGTCCGTTGCGAGGAACGGCTGTGAATAGCGGCTTAGGCGAGAACTTCTCAACCCCTTGCACGCTCGTGGAAAAGTGGAATTCAATGCTCTTCTCTCGCAAGCAGCCTTGGTAGAGCCCATTCGCCAGAGACGACCTGTGTCCGACCATATGAGGATAACCGTATATTTTCTCGATATAGTCCAATTCGACGTGAGCCAACTCGCCATCCGTGGAACCCTCTGCGAAGTTCAAGTCAGCCCTGAGACATGGGTTGCAAACAGGGAATATCATCTCACGTTTGATGACCGTGTCCTTGATATTCACTGCTTCTTTCTCTATATCCGTCCAGACACCCAGTCGGTCAAGAATCCGGGCCATGTTGGGAGCCAGCTGGATTCCCGCACCGACAAAGCCCAGATCCGATGCGGTTTCATATACATGGATATTTTTGAAACCCTCTTTGGCCAATGCTAGGGCACAAGTTAAGCCACCCATGCCTGTTGTCATCACAGGCGATCAGTGGTATGCTAACATACTGCAGGGAGGAGGGGGGGGGGGGGGGAAGAGACAACATACCGGCGCCGATAATGCATATTTTAAGCTCCTTGACGGTCTTGGTCATCGTGGCGGATTTTCTCAAGCGATCGGAGGAAAAGGATACTTCATACACTGTACTATGTACTAGAAAGAACTTCAATAATTCTTTAATAATTCTTTCTAGGAGCTAAGGGGAACGACTTTGAAATGGTGGATGTACTGTACAAGACTCGTCTAGTCAAATATAAAAGGAAAAATAAAATGTAGAATGAACGAATACCTATCAGTCTAATCGTGAGGACGGGAGAGCTTTAAGGCGGCACCTGCACCTAGACAGTAATCGATACCCCAGTATCCGGACCCCGCGGGGGTTACCGTGAAAGGCTTCTTCGGGAACCCGATATATCACCCTTTACCCCTCGGCTGCGAGAGACGGTTCTTTCTACGGCTCCCACGCTGGCGTAATTCTGTGGGGAAGGGCGGATAAGAGCGACAGGGAATCTGTATGCCACATCGTACCTCGGTACCACGCGCTTTTTTGTAGGTTACAGGCGTATATATAGTCAGAGTATTAGACACTATGTGTGTAGTTTACGAGATCATTAATCATATATAACTCCCTTAACGCGCATCTAAGACGCGGTAGAAAAGCTCCCTTATACGGAGATATACAACTGAACATAAACTAAAAACGACACAATGGAAGTTCCGCAATAGAAACTTGCTAAAGTCTACTCCGTCCTAACCTCGACGAAACGAGACAGACCGGATCCGATCTAGGTACCAGAGAGTAATGGCTTCCAAGTTGCTGCTGCGGTTCCCACAATCGCTCTCCACATACCCCCACACGCTACATCTGAGAAGGCGGATGATGGCTAGCAGCATCCACAGATGTCCCACAGCATCAATTACGATGATCTAATCCCCACAGTCGGATTTCTTTTTATTTTCTCTTTTTGTTCGTTCGCTGTTTCTTTTTGCCCTGTGGCAGGGATCGCCTTTCCAACCCCTCCGGGTAATACCTTACCCCTGTCAATTCAGCTCAGCGTGGGCTTGTTCTTCCGTTGAAAAGGTCCGAACACAATCCCTATCCCCAGTACCGCATGCTACATAGGATTCATAAACCAAGGATACAAGTTATAAGAAGTACCACATTAGGTACTTGATGGAAAACGCTTGTGCCAAGAATGGACTGGACATCCAATCGTCAATGGGGCAGCCAAGACGGAGAACCCTAAGTCTCCACAGCTTAGTGCACCGCCTGACTATACTGGCTAGGTATACAAAGTACTCATGATATATGGGAACTATGCAAGATGCTGGAAAAGAATGTGGAAACAACGTCCCATTAATCTTTTTATCATGAATGCGTAATTTATTCTTTTATGTTACAGGACATCAAGACCTGCAGGCTGCAGGGCACCAACAGAGCGGTGAGTTCCTGCCGGCAGATTATAGGCGGTAGACAGTTCCCCGCGGACGCGATTCTTCCTGTTCGGGACATATCTCTCAGATTGAACTGCGTCAAGCAAAGACCAGCCGCGATGGATAAGATGCGTGTTGTCCTCTCCCGTGATGCCCCCTGCAGGAGTAAGCCCAAACCATCTGAACACTTCTAGCATGATGCAGCTAGCTGACTGACCTGCAGACCCCTTCTCCGTTCCGCTTCCCCTCGCAGCGCGGCCGGGACTCCGCTTCCGCCCGGTCGACGGCGCGGAGACCAGGCCCTGCCTTTCACTCCCCGGCCTCCTACACTTCGGGAAGTCAGTTCGCTGCTACTCCTAGATTTGTGCTGTCGCAGAAGAGCCCGGATCAGGTCGACGACGATGACGATATCGACACGAGTGATAGAGATGAGCCGTCATCTCCATCCGCGCCAGCGGTGCGGCCGACGAGTCGACGGGGAGGGGACCCCGAGCCTGTCTCGTCGCGCAGGAAGGATGTCATTGAAGATTCTGAGGATGAAGGAGATGATGAGCTGCCATTAGATAGTGGCCCGACACTGCCCTCGGATCCCCAAGGGCTCGAGTATCATCCAGGGAATGCGGAGGCGGGGAGGTCCGATATCGATTCGCAGTTTGATATGCTGTTTCCACCGACCGTAGGTCGGAGCAAGAGACGTCGTGTCTCTGCTGATCCTGATATTTTCGTGCAACGAGGACATAGAACATCCAACCCAGACCCGATATTGTCATCGTCTCCCGAACCTCCTTCTCCATCTGCCGGCAAAGGCCACGGCCACGGCAGCACGCCGCTCCCGAGTCCCTTTATCGATCAAGAAACCGCGACTCCTGCACCACATCGGAGTATTGGTGCGTTAGAAGAGACTCCCAGACTTCCTCCTCCGTCCAGCAGCACCACCACAAAGACTCCGTTTAGGAGCCATCCCCGCTTCGTATTTTCCGCCTCCCAACCTAGCAGTCGTCCATCACCGCGTCCACGGGTGATGGGATCCAGCACACCTTCAGTGGCGGCGACAGAAACATCACCGTCCGTCCCAGAAAGGAAGAAACCGGCTTTCGTTCTACCCCGGTCGCCATCTCCTTCAAAAACAGCTGAAGACCCAGGTTCTCTGCCAACACCGTTTTCTCCCTCCCTTCGTCGGGGGCGGTCACGCCAGAATGTCCCTGATTATCTGCCCGGAGGTATGGCAGCGGAGGTGCGCAGCTGGGTCTTGGAGATGGCTGTGAAACGGGAGCACCAGCATCAGCGCCAGCAGCTGCAGCCGCAGACACAATCAGACAGTGGTCCTCAAGAAGAAGCAGCCCAGCCCGATTTGGGTAAGTACTTCTTAACGGCGGAGATTGAAAGCTCTCGATGCGGAACTCTTCACGGTCCTGGCTCTGTGAGTCTCGTAAGAGGGCGCACTGTACACCCGGGCCCTCTCACACAGACTTTTCCCGAGCGGGAGAAGAATATCCTCCTGTTCGGACCTCCCACGTCGCGACCGGGACAAGACTCTTCTCGTCCATCTTCCAGCTCAGCAACAACGAACGCACTGGAGCTTAACCCGAACAACGTCATTGGCATCCATTGTGGCCTTATATGGGAGATTGAGCTTAGCTCAGAGACTACTACCAGATGCGAAAAAGACAAGGGTCCATCAGAGAATCAGGTACAGGAGGGAGAAAATGTCCCCTCTGGTTTAGCAAGCCAGCCACATTCCCGAGAGGAGAAGATGGAGAAATGGCTCGTTGGCATGGAGTGGGATCTGTTGCGGTAGGTAGAAATGGATACCCTGATAAGATAAAGGATCTGGACGTGGATACGACGAAATCATGGGTTACGAGCTTATCATGATCATCTATGAACAAAGTAGCTTTCTTGAATGTTTCCTGCAATTTTGAGACATTGTATGATGTGACAATATGTCTTCTTGACCTGTACAAATAGAATGTAGTAGTCTGTTACGCGCTCCTTCGGTCCCGAGTCGCAACAGTGGCTTGGTCTAAGGTAGGGAGGATTGGGCTTCGTAGGTCAAACACAATAAAGTAAACCAACTGATAGACAACATGACTAAGGTGAAGTAGAGCGCCTATTGAGTACATATACCCAATAGTAGGTTAGCCTGTTGACCTGCCAGTATATAACCAAGTAACAATGTGTTATTGAGTGTGAAGGACTAAAGCTATCTATATGGTGGTAATAAGCGTCCTTATATAACTTTGTCCTTCCCTGGTAACCCTTGGTTACTATCCTCTGTATTAGCTACCTTTACCACCGAGTTTTATCAACAAGTCTTTGACCGAGAAGGAGATATGCGGGTTTCAGATGTCCAGTTCGGCGGTCTAGGTGGTGCTTGTTTTATAAATAGTGCATTTGCCAAGATTGACCGGGTGTTTGACATCGCCTCAATCGCATCACTAACTCCGAAACGGTCCCAGCAATTGAGAATATGCAGCTGCTAATAAAATTGTCCCCCAACCGTGAATCTAAAACATGCGCACTTTTCTTTCACTGAAGAACAGGAAAGAATCATGCCAGTGGATTGGAGTTCTCTGACAAGGTCAATGAAGTAATTGTCCGAAGATCTGATGCGTCAACAACGCTAACGTCTCGGTAGCCATTTGAAAACACAACATGGTACAGGTGATCACGGTATTCTGAAAAGATGCCATTAGACTCAGCAGAGAGAGAGAGAGAGCGCGCGCGAGAGAAAGTGGGAGACAGAGTGGGATAGAGGGTGGGTGTACCTGGACGTAATTTTCTTGGTTTCGACGTCGAAAAGTCTAGCACAATGTAGTGCTGCATGATGTTTGACTTTATCATACCGTAATATGCGCCACCGGGTTCAAACCTTTCCATGTGTTCTACCAGCTTATCGCGATTTCTCAACAACTCAAAGCCCCATTTCTTGCCTGAGACAAGAAAGTCGATCGTGCCACCTCCCTTCCCTTTCTTCGCGACATACTCAGGAGAGACGAGGACTTGGCCGTCTAGCAGAGTATAAAAGGAGCGGTAAAACTCCTTTTGGTACTGATCCTCTAATGGAAGAGTCCCGCCTGCTGATGACCGTGAAGGGTCGGAAAGGTAACGAGGGAGGAAACCTCGAATAGCGCCTATAGCGAGTTCTAATGCCGTCGTATAGTGAATTACGCCTGTAGGCGCCGTCTGATGCAGCATATAGGAACAGAACCTAGAACCAAGTTTTCTCAGTGATAAACGCAAAGCGAACTGGAATATATACTCACCAACGATGGATGCTGCTGGGAAATATGTAGCAAATTCTGCAATTTGTCTTCTTGGCATGTAGCCAGCCATTCCTCCATATCATCTCTAGGGTCTCAACTTCCGTAGTCTTCTTAAAATATCCGCGCCAACTTCATCACAGGCTACCGCTCGCTTAAAGACTGTCACTACGCTCTGAAGCTGGAGAATGTCGGCTTTTGGCATGCCTCTCGTGAAGGGGGTGTCCTTCAGGTAGCGAAATAATTTACCAGGGTGGTTGAACAGGTTTTCGCGAACAGTTTCGAGCTCAAACTGGGGATTGTGACGTCTCTGATGTTCCTGTTCCTATATGGGATGGATTGATGTCAGTTTTAAGGCATATGTTACTGCTGGACTGTAGACTATGTAAAACACTTACTGCCGCTCGTCCTACAACTCCCATGAGTGCGGTGAGGCATCCGACATGCCCATTGCTGATGAGAAACAGCTCATCCATCAAGTCCTTCGACAGGGAAGGAGGGCCTACCGCGTCTATTTATGAACATCAGCTGCCTCCGCGGCATCGAGTAGCAGGCCCAGGCCATTCTGATCATCGCAGTCCACTGCCTCTTCGTCGAAAGATTCTTCAGCGCGCATAGAGATCAGCTGGCTCGGCCCAAAATCCACGGGCGTTTTGAAGTATTTCTGTTCATAAAACCCCGCGTTGCCTCGGCCCGGGGAGCCATATGACGCAAACAAGATAACGCAGGGACTTTCGGCAGCGTTGAATGGAATTATTGCTTTGAAAAAAGCAGACCATAGAGTAGTGTCCCAATAAGACTCCTGAGCTTCATCGAGCAGAAGATAGGCAGGGGAAGTGGGCCAAGCACGTCCTTTAATCCCTGTCCTGCATCAGATAGTCATTCCAACCCCCTGCCTTTTCTACTTGTTTCTCGTCCCAGCCAGTGATGATATGTACAGGAGTCTCTCCTGAATGGCGTGCCAGCAACTCATTTGCGACGAGGTTCATTACGGTCGTCTTTCCACAGGCAGGTGTCCCTCTCACGAGGATCAGGCGATACTTCTCAGCTCGATCGATGATGCCATTTACCAGCTGTACTCGAGGAGACACTATTGTCGGGATCTCTGCGAATTCAGTCAATAACGAAATTCCTTTGCGCTTCGACGATGAATTATTTACTGAAAGGATCTGTGATTAATGATCGAGGGGTGCCCTTAGAAGTATGGTTACGGTCTTCAGGACGTCTGTCAGTGACTTGATGCATAACAGCTGCATTGGCAACGGGAGGTGGTGCTTACCATAATCATGGTGGATCTCCATCGGGTACCCACAATTCTCGCAGGGGATGGAGCTCCAGGAGTCACTTGAGGAGACAGTACACTCTCCGGAGGGGCACGCGCATCGAAATCCATTATTCCCTTGGAACTGACAGGGGCCCATGGCTATGTGTATCCCGCGGGAAGAGTTGAACGTGGATGGACGAGCTCGGCTAAAAATTGAAAATGGTGATAAAGCCGCCATATGGAAAGGCTCTGCATTTGATACTTAAAATAATCTATTGTACCGAAGATTGCGTTGGAGGAAGGTATGGAAGGCTCATCCTTCCTCGTTAGCAGCCACCTGACCAAGGTCGGCTGACTCAGAGAAAACTCGTCACCTAGCATGTAGCGTGCTCCAAGGCTTACATGAAATAATCAAGCATTTCGGCACAAATGACAAAGGGTGTGATAACAGATGGACGATTGAGTGTATATCTAAAGGGAATGGAAGTGGAAAATGAAGATGTCCCGCCATATGCCGTGTCGGAGGCGGTCTAGTACTGCCCACCATCTATCAACTGTGGCAGACAATTTGCGTCAAAAATCTGGGCCAGGACCCCCCCCCCCCCCCTGCGTGGCCAACCAGCGGCGTGTGTGGAGTTGAGGATGTGAGACCGTGGGCATTGTTGCATGTGACGCCAAGACTGAGAATGGTTAGCAGGACATTATTATTATTATTCAAGTTTAACGTCCATAGTTATAACTAGAGCCTTCCGGCTATGACAGACCCTATTTCCTGGACTGCAACTCATGGCTAGGGCCTGCCCGGGGCCTATTCCTAGATGCTGGAGTCTAATTATGGCGGCCCTAGAGTCTAACAGCACTGTGACTGGGTCCCGGCCTCTGATCCTCTGGGCTAGTTGCAGGGCCTGGTAGGCCCCGACCAGTTCTGCATCAAATACCTCCTTCCCCGCCCCCAGGGGGATCTCCCGGGTTTGCCAAGACCCCCCGGGGTTCCGCCGAAAACTCTCACATACAATCGGAGGAGTATCGTCATCGCGGCAACTGAAGAAGATAACATCTACCAGAGACTCATTCAAGCAACCAGGGAAGACACGATAATCCAGGAGCTCTACTTCACCTTAGTCGCGTTGTCTATCAGTTGGTTTACTTTATTGTGTTTGACCTGCGAAGCCCAAGACTCCCTACCTTAGACCAAGCCACCGTTGCGACTCGGGACCGAAGGAGTGCGTAACAAGATTTAAGATAGCAGATAGAATAGAATAGCAGTCTTACATAGAACAATAGAGCATTAGAAGGAAATCTAGAATCTGATTTAATAGATAAGTTGACGACAGAGTTCTAATTTCTATAGTTAAAAAGTGTCTTATACACATAATAAGTTCTATCTGGGGATACCTATCTGCTGGATTATAACTATAGATTATAGAGGTGGATTGTAGACTTGAATTTAGAAGAATAGATTGTAGATAATCCATCTGTCTCAGATGACAAGACCTCCCTCTTATCAGCCTTGCTGACAGTCTTCAGGCTGTGCTGTAACAAAAAAAGGGAAAAAAAAGAAGGAGCCTTCGAACATATATAGCACAGTATAGTACTATACACAAACGCCACAAAAATGCAAACCAAGTAAGCAATAACTTTTCCTTGCCCCGAAGAGAAACGATAAAAAGGAACGTCCATAACAAGATTCCAGGAAAAAAAAAGAACTTCAAACACGGCTCGTACCACCCTCCGAAACAACCCTCAGCGCATCCACCGCGACCTTGCACCCCCACTTGACCAGCTTCCGCTCCTTCTCCGACGGCACGATGTCCGTCTTGGCGACGACCTTGCGCACGAAGAAGATCAGGCCCTTGACGACCTGCGGGGTGTCGCGCGTGCGGAGGAACACTTCCATGAGGGGTCTCTCGTCCCGTCCATCGTCGCCATCAGCGTTGTCAGAATCCTTGTTCTGTTCTTTCTTGGACTTTTTCTTCTTCTTTGTCTTTTCTTGTGTTTTCTGGATGATCGTGATGATGAGCAACTCGACGAACATGCTCGTCTTCGGCTGGAGGTACGCGAAGTTGAGGTTCTTCAGGATGCCCAGCGTCAGGGCGCCCTCAGCGACGAGGGTGCCGTACATCTTGGCCAAATTGACGACGGATTTTGTTGTGACTTTGCGCTCGTCGTCCTCGTCGAATCCGGTCCCCATGTCATCCTCATCATCCTCATCCAGGTCGCCCCGCTCACCCATCCGCTTGAAGATGTCCCACAGGGAGAACATGAACGCGACTTTGATGCGGCGGCCCAGCTCGCCGCAGATCTTGCGCGCTATGAGCGTGTAGTACGGGTTGTGCGCTTCTTCCTCCATGGCGCAGTGCACCAGCACGCGGGGAATCTCGAGCTCCTGGGCGCGTTTGAGGCGGAGCTTGGCGAGGCGAACGTGCGCATCGTGGAAGTCCGTGGCGGACATGATGGCGATGAAGATGGAGCGGCGGACGTCGGTGTTCATGCGGTGGGCTTTGGCGATGTTGAGCAGGTCGGGCTCGCCGTCGCTGTCTTCCGCCTGTTCCTCGTGGATACCGCAGCCGCCGATCTCGGTCGCTGGGAGGCCGGAGAGCTCCTGGCGCGCGGACTCCAGGGGGTCGTCTTTCCAGCTGGCGCCGACGAGCCACCATTTGCCCTTCTTGGAGGAGTTGTGGATGTCTATCCGCGAGATGCGGATCGGTTCCGTGGCGCGGATCACGCGCGAGTTGTTAAGGGATCCGAGGATCTTGCGCATCTTGGTGATATGTTCGGAGGTGATGTTCGATGCTGCCACGCCGGTTTTCATCCGGTTGTTCTTCAGGTCGGTAATGGTGTCGATCATGAATTTCGTGCGGACTGATAGCGCTGCTTCACCAACCTGCGCGACGGCAGGCTGGATGAGGAGGACGATGTCTTTGAGCGCAGACGGGTCGTCCTGTCTCAGTTGGGGGCCGGAATCTGCAGGCAACTGTTAGACAAAGTACATGGAAGTTTGGTAGAATAGAATGAGTTCATACTTCTGATGATCTTCAGGAGCAGCTCGGTATGCGATTCAGTGATCTCCTTCACGAAGATGCGAATGTAATCGAACACCAAGGTGCTCCCGATGACGTGGAAGTTGTAAAGTTGGGACAGCAGAGACATTAGATTGATGGGCTCCTTGCCCTCGAAGGTGCCCCTTTCGTCGCCGTTCTTGTCGAACGTCTCGACAAGTTTCTGAACGACCTCCGCTCCGAAATCCATCCCGACGACTTTGTATACCGCTGCGATGAAACCTGCATGGAGAATGATGAAGGTATCCTGCAAAGCAGACCGTTCGCAAATAAGGGTTAATAGGAGAGTAGCCAGAGTGGAGGTAACGTTCTGTCGAGGATACTCGCGATAGAGCTTCTCGACGTCTGCCAGAATCGAGACCAGGTTAGCTTCGGACAGCTTGTTTAGAAGACCTTGAGCTTGTCGCCGCAGGCGAGTGAGGGACTCCGACTCTGAAGCAGAGGGTGCGCGAAGCGATGGAGGGATGTATTTATTAGGCCGATTGCTATCCCCGTTTGCAACAGGAGCCACGTAAGGATTCTCTCGAACCTTTTTCGGGGGTGCTTTTTCTTCTTCTTCTTCTTCTTCTTCTTCTTCTTCTTCCTCTTCCTCTTTTTCTTCATCGTCGTCCTCATCTTCCTCTCCGTCCTCTTCCTCTTCGTGGAAACCGCCAAACTCGCTGTCCTGGTCACCGTCTTCGCTTCCATCTTCATCCTCATCATATTCACCCATCTCCTCATCTTCATCCAAATATAAATCTTTGTCATCCTCTCCAAAGAGGTCCATATCATCCTCGTCGCTCTGACTCTCATCCTGCTCGTCGTCCGATTGCAGACCCTGCGCCTTTCTCCTCTTCCTTTGCAACCATTCATCAGCCTCCCTCTTGCGCTTTTTGTTCTCCTCTCCCGAATAATCGCCCAAATCGCCAAGTAGTTCGTCTAACCCATCCTCATGGAACGACTTAGGTAGCTTCTTGGTCTTCTTGATCCCGAGCTTTTTCTCCAGCGCTGCAATCTCCGCATCATCCTGCGCGAGCTTGTCCTTGACGGCTTTCGACACTTTCGGTTGTGGCGGCTCGTCCTCCTCATCGTCATCCTCTGAACGCTCCACCGGCTTGCTCTTCTTCAGGATCGGCTTGGGTTTCTTCTCCGTAGACTTCGTAGATATGGATTTCACCGGCGGTGCACGCTGTTCCTCTTCCTGCTCCGAGCCATTCTCTCCGGACTCGAACCCGAGATCGTCTGCATCCTCCTCGTCCGATTCCTGCGGCCCTCCTCTGTGCGCATTCGGTCTCCGACGAGCCTTCTTTTCAGATCTCTCCGCCTTGCGCCGCTCCTTGCGCGACACGGGCCCGCTATTTCGTTTTCCTCCCCTCCTGTTTCCTCCTCCGCGCCCCGGATCTTTCAACCCAAGCTCCTCGCGCAACTGCCGGGGCAGAGACGTCGTATTGTGTAAAGGGCGCCGCATATTTGTTGGAGGCATGTTGCTGCGAGCGCAAGGAGCATTAATTGAGATAAAAAAAATATATGACCCTCCTCCCGAGCGGTGAGACGGTAAGCTCTTTTTGTGCCGCCAAAACTTTCTGCGGAGCGGAGGCGGGAGCGACTCCAGGTGGTCCGAGCTTCACGGTTCTTACTCGACCGCTTCCACAGCGAGTGTAGATGTGCTCCGCTGTCCGGACTCAACATCTCCAGCCACAGGCTTACGTTCTCTGGTTCCGTACTCAAGGTGAAGGTCTCTTTGAGCAGTCGCTTTCCCTTCCTCCTTCACCTCCCGTCGAGACCAATCCCCAACTCACAAATCGCACAACACATGCCACGCGGGGATTAAACATGCCAGCGCACCTTAGCAATGAGGAGGTACGTATCCTCTTCTTCCTCTTCGCCGCAGCAGACCAGATGGCACAGTCTATTCTCACGCGCTTATCTCATCAATAAGGACACCAACTAACTACATGCCTACCGAACAGTTCTTGTCCTCCCTCTCCAACCTCCTCTCCTCCACCTCGCAAAAATCCCGCGGCTCCGTCTTCCTGACACAGAAACCCCTCCCCATCTCGCCCGCCCCAGCAGCGGCAGCAACAGCAGCAGACGCATCGCAAGAGGAGCAACGACAACAGCAACAACCTCAAAAACCTGCGATCCTCATCCGCGCCACAGACGGAAACACCAACGCCCCCAACCCTAAGACCAACAAAAACAATGACCCAAAGTTCAAGTCAAAGACCAACAAGAAGAAAGAGACAGAGACTCCGAAAGTGAAGATCTCGACGATCGTCGCGCCCGAGGATCTCGAGGCGTTCTATGCGCGCTACGCGGAGGTGTCCAAGGCCGGGATGAGCGGGCTGAAGAAGCGGGATCGGAAAAAGGGGAAGGCGAAGGCGAAGGGGGGTCAGGCCAAGGTTACCAAGCCTTGACCCCTTGTACTTACCTAGCCTTGATGATGAGGTTTGGTTGTTGGAGGATATTTTCTTTTCTTTTTTCAGAGGTATATCTATCGAATATGATCGTCGGTTGAGTGGCGGACGGACGCGATGCTCATCCGTCATATGTTGGCACTTTTCTGCGACGAAGAAAAAAGAGTTCCAGGGCGGCCTTGCTGATGTTAATGATATTGTTCGACGGATCTTTTATATATGCTTGCATCGTCTGGCGTTTTATGGGCGTTTTTTACATTCAGGGATAGATCTATTAGATTTCGTGGCATTTCATAAGTCACAAAAGTTCGAGTCCATATAATATGTCAGTCAAGATAGACTTGATATCTCAACCGTGAAGGGGAGAAGATGAGCGTGGTAAGACTAGTCCTAAGTCTGTTCATGAAAGACAGCAGTTCTTCCGTCGACGAAAGCCATGTGTATATGCCATGAGCCTTTGAGGATCGGTAAAAGTCTTAAGCATACTGAAAATAACATCCCAAGGAAGAGCTCTTCATTTATTAAAACATTTATATTTTATCTTAAAACTATGCCAGGAGGGTATGAAAGCCATCACAAAACGATCTAAAATGCAGAAGTATGCCAAGCATGGGACATAGCCTAGGCCAACAAAGGAAATGGACCCGACCAGGATAGTACACGTCAAGAGTGAGATGAGACATGTGGACGCGGAATATGTACCAGACATCGCCTTCCGCATAGCTCTTGGTCAATCATGAGGGGAAAAAAGATTACAAAATAAATAAGCATATATTAGACAAAAACGAAAACAAATGATGAAGGTAGATGCCACTGTGCCCAGTTAGTCTAAATCCCAAGGATCTTGATACCCGGATTTTCTCCTGGAGAAGTCGGTAATAGGTACGCCAAAATCGTCCTCGGAATCTTCGTCTTCGTCCTTCCAGTAGAAGGAGTAATCTTGCTTCTGGGTTGACTCCCCGATTGCCGAGTCAACGGTACGGCCTACCGCAATCCTTGCAGCGATTTGAAGGAGCGTCATCAGAAACTGAATGGGGGGTACCAAAACGATGCTGCAGGTCTTCTGCAGAATGGAAGCGGTGAGGTGGTGGCCCGAATCCCTCGGAGTCGGATGAAATAAAGTCGACGGTGGCGGCATAGGGGAGAGATCGCGTTTTCTGGAAGCCCTAAACCGACGAAGGACCTCTAAATTCCGATCGACTCTGTCGTTATCCGGGCTTTCAGCGCGATCGTCCGTGACTGATGTGCCGGATGTCTCCTGAGCAGGCGGATGAGCGGGTGACGAGTCACAGTTGCGCTCAGATGCTGGAGGTGATGGATACGTTTGGGTTTCGATATCCACGCCGATGTCCTTAGAAAATCCGGGGGATGTCGGACTGTCTGAGGAGAGGAACTGCGGAGTGACCGTAATCTCTGAGAACTCTCGGTTATGGTGAGGACTTGCCGGCTCAGGAGGGTTAAATGAGGTTGGTGATAATGGTGGATTGGAATATGAAGGTGATGGAGGCACAAGGGACGTGGATTGGAAGGAGTGGAAGGAATCAACACTTGAGGAGAGGCTTGATCCCTCAGCCTCGCCCTCTGATTCTGGAATTGGCTCAAACCTTGCCAGCAAGGCGTTGACCTGGTGCCCCCGGCTCACCGGTCGTTTCGGAGACCTAGGATCAGACGGAATCTCAATAGGTGCGGAGGACTCATCATGGCTCGCGAGACTGCTACGTCTAGATGCCGGACCATCTAGCGTAAACCCGCTATCGTCTGTCATATCCCCATCAGTGTCCACATCGGTACTTGCATAACGAATTTGCCCATCTATTTTCTCCTGCCATTCCGCTATTGTTGATGAGATTGTAGGGGCACTGTCTCTCCGTCCCTTTGGACGCCAAGCTTTCTTTCGTCTGGGGGCCGTCGCTTCCTCCGGTATTGGAACACTGAAGCCTCTCTGGAACGGGCATGGCGTGACTTCGTAGCGAAGAATGCGTGGCAAGGCCTTCTTCATTTCTGTCACACGTTCCTTGTCCTCTTCCGTCTCATTGGGGAGCTCAATTCGGTAGTACGTGAGAGGACGAATTCGCAAGACAAAAATCGACTCGCCATCAACGCACCAGCACTGGGAGTTTCTCAGGATCGCATGGACGACATTTCCACACTTGAGAAAGGCTGTCAAGCCTGGGACCTTCTCAAGCTTCAGCGGTGCGAAAGCAACGGTCCGTTCTGTTGATGATCTCCAGGGAAGCGTCTCTATGGCGTCGACGGGGTAGTCGAGGTCGGCCGATAACGGGCTAGACTTGGGCTGCACCGGGCCTTTGGGTGCAAAATGGACAATCTTTGCAGAAGGATGGGAGAATAGAATTTCGTCCGAGATATCTGAAGAGTCTGCATTGTGATCTCCTGGGGTCAATTTGGTAGGCACAGTTGGGGAGCGAAGCGGCGCATCGGAAGGAGTGGTAGGCATTGTTGACAAGAGAAGAAAAGGAAGGATGACATCGGAACAGACAGAACCAGATGATCAAAAATAGGATATCGATAGCAGAGAATGAGAAAGAGACATGATCAGCAAGGGAGCGAAAGAATGTAGGTGCGTCCAAGGCCGTGGCTTGTGCCCATGATCCCTGGATGCTTCCGCGGCGGGGAACCGGACGAACAGCACACCTGGAGCACGTGACAGGGGTCTCGTGAGGCCACGCGCGTGTAGGGTCACGTGTTCCGCTAATCTCGGGAGATCGACCCGGGTCACCCGAGCTTTTGCTCGATTTGCGCTGTTTGCCCCGTTTGCGCGCTTATCGGGCTATCAGACCCGTTATGTGTCCGCTGCTAGTGACACTGGCCTGGCAGACGGTCGTGATGCTTTGACAGTTTCCACTCTCTCCTGTCGCTCTTTTCCCCTTGCATGCGTTGTTCTAGAAGCAGCATTCAACATGTCCAACTTTGAACCCAATGCTATCATTCGTGGTTTCCAGCTGACGGTCGTTGGGAGTACGTTCCCCAGAGCAGCCCCTGCAATGGGTTCGTCGAGCTGACACTTGAATACCTAATCAGCTGTTCGAGCGCTGCGCAATCCTGAGCTTTTCAAATACAACCATTTTCGCCAAGCGGCTATAGCTGTGGCCGCCGGAATAGCCATCCACCTCATTGTGCAGTTTCCGGTATGTGCAGCGGACACACAATTTCCAAGTCCCCCTTGACTGACCCTCTTCAGATAGTAGCTGTCAAATTCCTCCTGTGGATTGCGTCATTGGTTTCTGATCTTGACCAAGCAACGTGGGATGACAAGATTCTGGGCGGCCTCAACTTCATGTCGAACTTTATCCTTCAAGTCCCATTTCTGCTGATGACCCTCATGCGATACATCACTCCCACGCTAGACGAGATGTAAGATGCTCCCATCACTTTCAGATTTCCGGCTCGTATACCCTCGCTTGTCTAACAATTACAGCTTTATGGAGTCTGTGAAATGGGTTGATGAGACCTACGTCCAGAAGCACCAATCAGATGACCAGAAAGACCTACGGGCCATGTATTACCCAAACCTTGTCATGTATTCGACCAAGGGTAGCTCGGGAACATCCAAGAAGTTGCCGCAGGCTATCATGGCGTTTTTCAAGAGATATTCCCGCAAAGTCGCAACGTGGATAGGAGTGTACTTGCTCTCCTTCGTTCCGGTTATCGGTCGGTTCGTCATGCCCGCGGTCAGTTTTTACGCCTTCAAAAAGGCTGTCGGGCCTGTCCCAGCCGCAGTTATATTCGGAACCGGTATACTGCTACCCAAGTGGATCCTAGTGGCTTTCCTTCAGAGCTACTTTTCCTCCCGCAGTCTGATGCGAGAATTGGTAAGTGTCTCCATCTATGTTAGCAAGAATTGCTCCTCATATGTCTCAGCTCGAGCCATACTTCTGCCGTATCCGGTTTGACAAGGAACAGAAACGGCGTTGGTTCCTTGACCGTGAAGGAGTCCTCTTCGGGTTTGCTTTCGGCTTCACAGTCGTTCTGAAGACCCCCTTCATCGGCGTTCTCATGTACGGGATTGCCCAGGCATCGACTGCATACCTCATCACCAAGATCACGGACCCACCACCACCTCCTGCGCAGAGCGAAGGATTCGCTGAGACACAGGTGACCTGGAAGAACAAGCATGAGTTCCTGAGACTTCCTCTGGACAGTCTGGATAAGCACATTGGACACCACGATAATTCGCACACGAAGAAATACAGCTAGAGAAGTGTTAATTTCCTCTTAAACATATACAATGGTCCTCCTAACACCATGTGCTATTAACGTAGTGTACAATGAGCATGGTAATAAACAAACAGACTTAGTGTAACACTCCTATCATTGCCTACAGTAGCCTCAGCACTAATACAGTTCATGTCCTCCGATGGATTATTAAAAGCATCGCTGTGGCTAAATATAAACCCCCATCGGAAGTTCGGAGTTAGTCAACATACAACACCATGGAACCGACATGACCACAGTCTTCTAGACCAATCTTCTGAGATGGCCCGTGCAATCTCACGCCTGCCAATCAAATGCATCCATGCACTGTGTTACCCCTGTCCATCCTAATAAAGCTGCGGGAACATTTGACAACGCAATGAGATAGCTAGATATTTCTGATATTCATTTCAAATGGGCTTTTTAAAACATAGGTAGTTTTGCCCTTCATTATGTATGTATTATTCGGATACCAAGCTCCAAGAAATATCAGTCTCCTGAACCCGGGAGCTGGATTCCGGTGCAGAAAACAATCCCATACACGATACTCCGTACATAACCATATCTGTGACGCTCATATCGAGACTAAATAACCTCTATTTGATTTATATCTTTCCGAGGTGTGAATGAATAGACCCGAATACGCCATCGTTGTTGTGTCTAGGTAGTTTAAACCCCGATTTATGTGCTTTTTTTTGTGGTTGAGAGGACGGACGCTTTGTCCATGTACCCCGTCCAACGTCGTGCTGAGATACAAAACTCAACGAACTACTTTGGTAGATACGGGGCACCTCCTTAGGTACTTCACTCCTCGAGATTGGAGATATCACCTAGTCTACCTTGATTATTTTGTTGTCAGCCCCACGCATCGCCCTTCTT
This sequence comes from Thermoascus crustaceus, assembly GCF_041956765.1. NCBI lineage: Eukaryota > Fungi > Ascomycota > Eurotiomycetes > Eurotiales > Thermoascaceae > Thermoascus > Thermoascus crustaceus. The sequence goes on along the minus strand of NW_027192527.1, from coordinate 6,391,729 downwards.
TTACGCCATCATGTCGACGTGGTACCGGTTCTGCAACCCAGGACAGCTTCTAGTTCCCTGTCGAGACCACCATCCTGGGCGAATCTCCCAACTTAAGAGGGTGCCAAAGTGGCTTTCTTCTATGTCATTTTTGTCGGCTGCGCTGCAAGGATATTTACTATCAAGGTGTGGGAATGCCACCGTCACCTTTGCCTTAGCGGTCACGGCAGAACGTTTGATGGAAGTTACCTAATAAGATACTGTACGTACAAACTACCTTATAGCTACTTTACAAAGATACACAACCTATGAGATCATTGCTGACGAGAATAAAGGCTACATCGCCCGCATCCTACCACACCAACAACCCGTGGTCCATGGACGGCTTCCTTCAAGGTCCAGATCCGTCCGCCTCATCCTGGCGCCCACCTTCATCTGCGCCGGCATCTCCATCACCCTCAAGCACGTCGCCCTGGCGGTGGGCCTCGAGCTCTCCCGCCTAGAGCCTCGCTTATACACTCGGATCTTCATCACTCTCGACGTCTTCTGTCTCGTCCTGCAGGGAGTTGAGTTAGGTGTCGATGCCTCCGCGGCGACAGACCTGGGAGATAAAAGATCGGAAACACTACTATTATCGTGGCATCGTCTTTCATGTCGCGATCCTCTCCGCCTCTGGACTGCTGTCGCTTGACATTTTCTGCAGGAGGACGACGGTCGCTAAAGAAATGGCCCTTTCTCCAACTGTTATCCTTCTCACGGTTTGCACTTCCTTCCCAGCATCCCCTTCTTCTCCCAGATGACAATGAACAACAGCGGCGAGACACGACCCGACTCGACCACGAAGAGCTGGCCGGTTCCAACGCAGCGTTGGAGGAGCAGCACAATAGCTCTGGAAGATCAAGAGGCTGAGGGCTCACAACCACAGTAGTAGAATGGTAAGATGGATGAGTTGAATGAGTGACTGTAGTGGGTTGAAGGAAGCAGGAAGCAGGCTGACAGCGAGGAGGTTGATATAGGCGAGCAAACGGGCCGGCTAGGTCCGAGCCGGCAACCTCCAACAGTATCCTAACAGCCGCCTCATGCCCTTTAGCTGCTGCAATATGGAGTGCAGTCTGGTTCTCACTACTCTTTGTCTCAATATCTGCACCACTCTTGATAAGTATCTTGATAACTGTATCCCGTTTTAGTGCAAAGTGAAGTACAGACCACTGCTCTTTACCACTCTTTGCCTCGATGTCTGCATCATTCTTGATGAGAAACTCGACATGGGAGAAAAGGCCAAAAGCTGAGGCTATATGGAGCATGGTAGCTCCAGGGCCAATAGTCCTGTCCCCCAGACTCCTTTGGATCAGATCAAAATGCCATGTCCACACATTGATTATGCTGGTATAGGTAGTGGTAAAGTCAACTAGATTGATTTCGATCATTCCCTCTTTCTCAGCTGTAGATGCGTGTACGAATACGTTTTCGACGGCGTATTGGAGAAATGGATAAGTGGTAGTCAAGTCAGATAATGCCGATTTCTCGTCAAAATCTCCTCCGTATAAGCGTTCGTCAAGAGGCGCTCTGATGTAATTCAGACACGCCTCTTCCAATCGGGAATGCTCAGTCAAAAAAGACCTCTGCTGGAGCAAGGGATCAATTTGATTAATCTCGTAATTTATTAGGAATTCTCGCACCGACTCGTGGATAAACTGGAAGTCTGGCAATTTCCCAGTCGACCGAGTGAAGATCTCTGAGGCATAACCGAAAGCAAAAATTTGAGCGCCTGGATAATTCCCAGGCAGAAGATCTCGCAGCCAAAATGAACCATTCTCATGCATCCAGGTTTCATAAGCATCACCATTAAGGCCATGCACTGCAACAATGTCAACATAAGAACGTGCTCCGTCACGTTCCCGAACTTCGTTGTATTGCAACTCATTGAGAAAGAAAAGGCCGTATTTCTCCGTGCGAGCATTGGTTACGGTGCTCGACGGTACGATTGTTTCATTTGAGCTTTCCACGACTGGACTTTCGACGAAAGATGCCCCAAACTTTTACGGGGCTTCTTTCGTCTGAACCATCTGAACGGCATGACAGGTTAGTGGTGTCAAGGAGGGCGCCGTGAGCTTATGGAATATTGAATGCACAGTCTCAAACGACTTAATGGTCTCCTCCGGCATAGGCCCACTGCAGGGTCTGATATGCCTGAATCTCGGATTTCGATCAGGATGTTGAAAGGAATATCCCTTCTCCGGTTATTCGACGTCTCAATGGAGGGAGGGGTTGTATTGAAACCTTTATGTAGAGGCCAAAAGAGCGTCTTAGCGCCTGCAAGAACAGACTAGGGAGTTTTTCATGCAACGCAACAACAAAGCCTTGCTTGGGCATTCATACATGTCTCCTGGGGATTTGCTCTATCGCAACTGCCTAATTTGGTCCACTTTCAGCCTCAGCGTGCAAGGAAGGTAGGACCCAAGATCCAATCCGGTCACACTCACGGGTTCATCTTGATCTTAACAAAGACTTCTGTAATTAGTTATTATCTATAGGAGGTAATTACCTACCTAGGTACCTACCTAGATTCTATTCTCCACCACCGTGAATCGCAACACAACGCTCCATCGAGATTTATAACCACTCAAATATATAGCATCTTCCAATCCATCAAATCAGGCCTCGACAACTGGCCAGAACCTCTCCTCCGCCCAGAGCACCTGCTTCCACCAGCCCAAACACTTGCCCCTCTCCCTCTCGCCCTCCTCTGCACCCTTGATACGCCCACCCATCTCATCCACGACGTCACGTAGCTTGACCACAAAGTCCTCGAACTCACAGCACGTCCAGTTGGGGATAAACTTCAGCCGCAGCGCTCCACCATCCGCATCCTCCTTCGAACTGGGATCCCCCCCACGCTGCTCCATCTGTTCCTTCGCATACTGCCACGCCCGCAGGTAACAGTACTCCGTGGCCCACAGGACACACATCCCCTCCAGCAGACTCGACCCGGGGCTCCCCGAAGACATAAACAGGTCGATATACGCGCGGGTGACGCTATTGGGTCCGAAGACAGACCACCCCTCATCCTCGCGCGGGAGGGCCGTCAGGTCGAGCCCAAACTCCTCCGCGACGGACTCGAAGAAGCGCAGCTCGCGCTGGATGTTGGTCAGCGCGTCGACGAGGATGTCAAAGATGCGCTGCTCCGTCGTCGGCTCATGCAGCCTCGAGCTGTCCGGGTTCCGCGGCGGGATGACGACCTTGGACAGAAGGAGGCCGATGAAGCGCAGGTAGGCTTGTGCGTAGAGACGGTCTTGCGAAAGCCATTCGGATAGGACCTTTTTGGAGATCTTGCCTTGGCCGGCAAGTTGGAGGAAGGGGTGCGTCGTTGCGCGGTGGAAGGAGGAGGTGAAGGTCGAGAGGAGGAGGGATGTTATGGGTTGGGTGGACATTATGTCTGATTTCTTGCTTCTCTTCTTGCCGTCGGATCTGTTCCGGTCCTGTCCGGAGGAGTTGTGTTGTTTCTGTTCCTGTTCCTGTTCCGGTTCGGGCAGTGCGGGGTTCTGCGAAATGGAGTTCTTTTTTTTTCCTTCCCTTCCCTCCTTTTCTCTCTCGCTGATATTTTGTCTGGAGAGTCAATTCGTGTGCCTCAGTGCAAAAAGACAACTTAGATATGCCAGAGACTTGAAAAGACCCAGCAGGTCAGAACAGCAGCATATTATGTCATTTGTTTAAATCTGTCGAGACGCGGCGGGGTGGAGTCTTGGCGCCCCGGTGACAAGAGCTAAACTCCGAGGTGAACCGGACGCTAACCATTGGCAACTTGCAGTGGGCTGTAGAATATGACATTGAGAAAGTTAAAAGATTCTGTGTGCTCTAAAAATATTTGTTGAAGAGCCCAAGCAGCCAGTGAAGGAATGTCTATTCGCTTTGTTTCCACATGGTCTGTCTGCTAAGGACATCAAGTACTCCCTACCTAAGGTAACTTATTATTCGCATATGCTAAATCAAATTCCAGATGAGCTAGCTCTAGCTTTTGCGAAAACACTCTGTCATTTATCAAAGAACTGTTGAAAACCTTTGGGGTTCCTCAGAATGCCGGCAGAAGCAATACATCAGGGGATGAAGGAGGCCTCCTGGGCCCCTTCGACTTTGATAAAGCAGTCAGCATGAGATTGTGAGGGTATGCTGTTTTTCACGCTTTATTGGCTGCTACGTTAGGTAAGTATTTCATGTGTCCTTGCGCTGAATTTTGACACAGGTAGTGTATCATTACTGCTTTTCTCTACGTACCTAAGTGGGCTAGACTCCGCCAGCGCGTCACCAGCCCTGCATCCCGGAAGGGTCCAGCATTTCTCGATGATATGTCTCAGGGGCACCGGCACTACCGATAAATCGGGAAGCTCCTGGTCACGCAGATGCCGGTAGATGTCCCGGCTGCTCTGGCCCTCAAAGAGCCGTTTGCCCCGGTCGAGCTCATACAAGACGGCGCCGAGCGCAAAGACATCATCCTCCGCAGTGGGATGGGGGTTCTGACTATGTCGTGGATTTGCATGACGCACGCCAGTACCGATAGTAGGGAGTAGGACGTCCATACCGGATCCGGCGAACTCGCACAGAATCAGTCTACCGTCATCATGGATGAAGTTATGAAGTCCGACATCCCCGTGCACAATACCTCGGGAGTGGATGTAGGCGATTGCCGATATGGCCTGGTAAGGCCAGCTAAAAAGCATAGTTATATCAGAATCATTACTCAGAATAAAATTTAGTCAGGGGGAGAGAGAAGAAGAAGAAGAAGAATCACAAACAGGCGTCTCTCAGTCTCAGCAACGTCAATGGCATCCAGCTAATCCTCCACCACATCAAACCGGGTCTGCATTGAGGTGGTACTGGTTGAAAGGACTTATGGCTGGCATGGTTCCTGCGCCAAGGAGGCCTGGTCCTTTTAGTTGCATACTTCAAAGAACGGGGCATAGCTTCAGGCTTATCTCCGATCCCCCACTGGGATCTAAAATTGATCGAAGGAGTCCCACATGCATCACACTTAACAAAGGCATGAGAAATGACAATCTCGACTTCAATTGAGAGTATCTAGTTAGCTGCTACCACAGGACCTGGACATAGTCAATCTCCCGAAATCTCCACTATCACATCCACCAAGGCCAGTCTGATAGACAATACATGCATCATGAAAAGACATAAATCACAACTGCAACTAACCCCGACGTCAGTCTCCGAATCAACTAAACTTGTATCACACTAAGCAGTCTTCGCCTCCAGCCACGCCCTGCCTACCTCTCCCGGATTCCTCGCCGCCCTCATCATCCGCTTGTTCTCTTTGACCCGCTTCCCCTCTTCCTTGTTACTCAAAAGGATCCCTTTGCCGTCTCCACCGTCCACATCGTCGTCCGCCCAGTCATCCAGCTCCCATCCAGTTGCGAGTTCCCAGTTTCTGCACTCGTTGCGGATCCAAGCTTCGCTTTCTGCGACGGCCTCAGCGGCACGGGGCTCAATTTCTGCTTCCCATGCTTTCCTGTGAGTCTCCGAAAGGACATTTTCCTGTTCCGGTTTGGTCTTTGGCGGAGATGATGCAAGTGGCCAGCTTCCCGGTTGCACTGCCTCAGCCTGAGGAGCCCCATCCAGTAACAGACGTGACCGCAGGGCAATGCGGATCATAGCCTCCATGGTATATCGCGCGTCGTTCCCGGCGTTGTGCAGGTACCAGCCGGTGATCCCAAGATCGAGGAGAACGTGAGCCAGGGAGCGAGGCGATGTATCACGCTTGAGGACGCTGAAGAGAGTTGCCGTATCCAAAGCTTCCAAAAAGTTTGGGCTTGGTGCTGTAGACACGGCTGATGAATATAAATCCTCTGGAGTGTCGCCGAACACGGTGCTGCCCAAGGTTCGAAGGTAGCCAATGTCATTACGGGTATCATGACCGAGGAAGACAATGTTACGAGGCCGCAGCTTATACTCGGGAATAACATCTTTGGTCTGCATGTCCTCAGAGGCCTCCTGTATTGATGCTTCCGTGGTTACCTGCGTTTCACTCTCGTCTTTTTTCTCAGTTGCCACTGTGAACGCAACATGTGCCGAGTAGGGAGGCTGGAAACAATCATCCACTACCTTAGCCGCGTCTCGGATTGAGATCCACTCGCTTTGTCCGAATTCGAACTTGTCTGGACATCCTGCAATGAACTCATTGTTCACAATGTACGACCGTTCCTGGATTCGGAAATGGCGCGATCTGATGCGAGAGATCCAGTTATTCCCGTCTTGATCTGGAGGAATGCCAACGAGGTCAAGGGTGTCGAGGATAGAGACTCCAATCTCTGTAATCTGATCGTGACAACGCTCATTGGACTCGACATCGACGCAGATGAAGATCGGTTCGCCGGAGAACGGGAATGGAGCAAGCTTGGTCACATCAAAGGGCAAGAGAATCGTACCGCAAGCAAGACCGTATGCCCGTTCTACTTCCTGTCTCTCTTCCCAGGTGACATCTTCGTTAAATTCAGGAGCAGCAAGGCCACGGGGACGGCACGGACGAAGGCCAAGATAGCGTTGTGTTCTCTTCAGAGCACGGGACCAGTCCTTCTGTTTCTGAATCTGATCCCGACACTTCTTAGCTTTAGCAGCTTTCGATTTGTTCTTTGTAGCATCCAGGCCAGCCTCAATTTTCTTCCGGAATGCAGCAAAAGAGCGGTCCACTTCGGGGCTGCAACCAGCTGGGGGGTTATGGTCATCTGCATCACCAGACGGTGTGGGGATGGTCCACTCCAGCTTCTCCTTCATCTCTCGACTGGTGCACTGGCCGATAAACTTAGGTTGAGGAGTTCCGTCGTCGTGAAAAGGCAGAACCAACCCTAGATGATTGTCAGTTGGAAGAGACAAGTTGCATTGGAATGCGCTGTTGATCTCGTCGATCAGTCCTTGGACCTGGACAGCTGGTACCAAGAGAAGTGAGCGAGTGGCCATGTATGGAGGAGGGTGAATGTAGTATCTGCAGGAAATTGGTTAGCTAGTGAATAAACAAAGGAAACTATGAACTAGGCACAGAACTGATTCACTGAGCACAGCAAGGGTGAACCTCAAAGTTAAAGCACCTCGAACTGCTCCAAGGACACAGCATCGAAAACAGTGCAGCTGAGATACTCACAGATCCCAGCACCTGTTCCAAAATTTCCCTTGGTTAAAGAACCGTTCCGCAATTGGTTCGGATGCCTCACTACGAATGAATTTGTAGGGCAATCGAGAGACAGCAAGTAGCGGACAGAAACACGCGGATAAGGGTGCCGCGGGGGTTTCAAACATCATCTTGGATAGGCCGCGTGCTTTGCATCCCTGGCCCTGCTCTCTGTTGCGGCCTTTTCTGCCCGCCTTGCTGGTAGTTATCAGTGAAGCGTTCCTCAGTGCGTTCTGCAGCGTTTCCTGCTCCCGTCGTTCCGCGGTCTGAATGCAGGCGGCCAGATATTCATCGGCTTCTTCATCTGAGTTTGTTTCCATGACCGGCGGTGGATCTGGACCAAATGGAGTAGGTTGTGGCTTTTCCTGGTTAGAGCTCGGCTCCTGTTGAGATTGGACCTGTGTAGCGGTGCCAGAATCGACCTCGGGAACAGGAGCATGGTCAGGAAGCACTAGATTTAGATGGGTATCTGAAGACAGAAGGGAATTATCATCCTCGAAGAGGAGCTTTAGGCGTTCCAACCTGTCCATTTTGCGTGTTTTCCAGGAAGTAGATGCACAGGAAAGAGTGAGTTGATTGGGAAACTCAGAAGTCGTACTGGTTTTCGAGCGGCGGACCCTGGGCGTCAAACAGACATGCAGAAACCCACAAGCCCAGAAGAGCAAACAGATAAACAGAGAATGAGATGTAATCCAGTTACAAATAAAGGCTGAACTACAAAGTATGGATAAAGGATTATCAGGTCCTATCTGGTTTGCAGATAGCAGTTAGCTTATGGTGTTTTCGTTGGTGTTCTCAGACTGGGAAGCAGAGTTCGTAGAGCTGACTGGCTTAAAATCCACTGGGGGTCTGAGCAGCTGTCTGAGTTCGGCCAAATTTATTGCAATCTGAGAATAATGGTTCCTTGGACATGAGAAGGTAGATGATTGTTATTATCACTACCTAGGTACTTTCATCGTGAATTGCCAAAGAGCTAGGAGGTATTAAGGCATGCGCCACTCAGGGGCTTTAAAAAAGAGAATAATCCATCGTTAGATTCATCATTAGAGTTATATGTACCTCTAGAACTCAGGAAGACTAGAATCAGTTTGCTTCACTCAGACAGATGGCGTTCGTGTCATTTCCATATCGGGAAGCGAGATGGCCGGCGAGCTGTGGGTCGGAGAAACGTTCTGCCGCGGGGCAGCACCGCGAGGCAAACATGCGCGTGAGAACGAGCACAGGGGGATGCGCATGCTCGACCTCACTTCTTGACGTCCTGTGCCTCGCCCTTCACTCCTATCCCTCTAATTACCTCTCTCTCCCTTTGCGCTCGCTGCAGACTGAACTGGTCTGCTACGGGTCCTTCTTGATGTGTCTGCATTGACTACAGGAACTCGAAGGCGGCGCAGATGGTGCCACCCACCTAGCTCGCATCAACAGCTATCGCGGACCTTCCACCGACCTGCAGAACATCCCGTTTCCTCTGCAGCGTCTTCTCAGGTCCATGATGGCGGATGACACGGACGATAGCGGCGGGGTGATTCTGGAAGGTCCTTACGACCCTGACGCGCAGGCGACGGTCACCGATTTCATTGACTACACCGAATACCTCCCCTCGGATCTAGTCCGTTCCCTAACCCTGATCCGCGGACTAGACGAGACCTATCTTGATGCCTCTCAGAAAGTCCATGAGCTTACAAAGACCTATGGACAACTCCCCGACATCCCCCGCGACGTTCGACCCAACGCGCAGGAGCTGCGCAAGCAGATCTCCATACAGCTCGACCGTGCCATCAATGCGCGCGAGTCCTCATATGCGGAAGCGTGTCGCCTCTATGATGTAGTGGATCGCCATTTCGAACGTCTGGACTGCATCAAGAGGAAACTTCATGCGCTGCCGAAACCCCCCTCGCGCGAACCCACTCCTGCTCCTGCGCCGCTTTCCCCAGATAACAGGCGCTGCCGAAGTGGTAGAAAGGGTGAAGATGGCGCATCCACCACACGGATCACCCTGCGCGTGGACGGCCAGGAACCCACAGCTGCAACGCAGAAGTCAAGGAGTCGACGCTCCATGCTCACTGCAGAGCATTTGGCTGGATTCAATCCTGACTCGCCCATCGCCAGTACGGAGCATTCAGATGTAGAAGCGGAACCGAAGTTGGAGCCTTCAGAGCCCACCGCTGAGGCAGACAAGACTCCTAAGCCCCCAAAGCCCAAGAAGGAGAAGCAGCCAAAACGGCCTCGGGCCCCTCGTCCGCCTGGAATGGGTACAAACGCGCACAGTTCTGTTGCAGGAATCTCGACCAGCAATGCTTTGGCATTGCTCAACCCGCCTCCGCCAGACGCAAAGATGGGTAGCGAAGATCTACCTTGGCTGCGTTTGACGGAATGGGAAATGACAAAGCTGCGCAAGAAGATGAAAAAGAATGCGGTCTGGCAACCGAGTGAGGTGATGATACATCGAGAACTTGCCCTTCGCGGCCGCGGATGGGAAGGCTACAGAGCTGCCAAGGCCAAAGCGGAGGCGACTGGCGAGGAGTTCATCGACTGTGACGACATCCAGAACAACTACGTGCCTGGAAAGCTCACTCGGAAGAGCGACGTTACGGAATCTGCGCCGGCGGAGGAGACGAAGCTGAGCAATCGGGGTATGAAGCTGAACGAGGCGAAAAAGCTCAAGCGTGAGACTCTGGCGAGGGAGCAGGCAGCTCTGGCGGCTGCAGAGGCGGAAGCGGCAGCAAAGCGTCTCGGAGACATAGGTTCGACCTTCAAGACCCTATTCTCCTCTGCAGATCATTCTCATAGTGTCTCTGGACCCGTTGGAACTTCTACGAAACCCACCACAAGTCCAGCGAAAGACAGTGAGAAAGCCAAGACTCCAAAGAAAAGGAAGCTGGAGGAGACTTCTGCGGCAGAAGCTCATGTTCCTAATCAGGAAACTGAGATAGGAACCTCTGCAGCGGCCCCCAAGTCTGCCAAGAAGCAGAAACCAAACAAATTGGCTACAAGTGTTGAGCCAGCTGCGGCAGCTGCACCGGCAACTTCTGCAGCAACGACGACTACGACTGCTACTCAACCCCCTACTACAACGGCCCCTTCAGCTGCTGCCGGGCCCTCTAGTGCTTCGAAGAAGTCGTCTCCACTACCATCTCCCACAGGGTCGAAACGTTCGGCTGCCTCGGCAGCTCCATCCATACCACCTGCAGCTACACCGGCTCCAGCTCCGGCAGCGCCAGCAGCACCCCCGAAAACTACAAATACCCCTACTCCTCCGGCCACTCGGCCTCCATCCCGGCGTCGTTCTGCAGCAGCCTCCGCTGAGCCTGTGAGCGCCACTGTCCCTGTCGCAACAAGGGAGCATCTACGTCGCAAGAGCGCCACTCCTGCGGCAAGGACTCCTGCTCCAGAACCTGCCCGGGCCGCAAGTGCAACTGCTCCGACGGCAGCCAGCCGTAGGAGCAAGCGGCCAGCTCCGGGCCCGGTGTCATCGAGCCAGGAGGGTGGCGCGGCAGTCAGCTACGGACGCCGCAAGGCGAAGCCAGCTAAGAAGAAGGCAGCCAGCCGAGAGCAGGGCCACAAGGAGAGTTCCGCACCGAAGGAGGACATTCGCATCGACGAGGATGGTGTCTTGGAGGAGATTGATCCGAATGAGCCACGATACTGCCTCTGCGGCGATGTCAGCTTCGGAACGATGATCTGCTGCGAGAACACTGACGTAAGTATCATTTGTTCAGCAGTTCTCTTCTATCTACCGTCGTCTTTACATCTGCTAACATGTCCGACAGTGCGACAAGGAATGGTTCCACCTTGAATGCGTCGGTCTCTCCGAAGTCCCCAGCCGCACCGCAAAATGGTACTGCCCGGATTGCCGCGTGAAGCTGAACAAGGGCCCCGACGGGATCGTCAAGGTTGGATCGCGTCGATAAGCAGGTTGACAATATTTCGAGGCTTAATTCTAGATACTTGATTTTATGCGTATGATACCAGTAGCGTTGATGCGTTTATGTTTTATTGATTGGACGGGATGAGCATGGTCTGTCTGGCTTTTTAGCGGGACGGAGTCGGTGTTTTGCTGGTTAGCTATCGGGTAGTTTACTTGATTTCTTTTCTCTTGTATCTGTTATGCATGTAGTTGCATACATTGTAGGAGACGTGCAACTGATCCTATTTTCTCTCGCCTTTGTCTTCTGACTTGAGAGTAGCTCTAGTTCTTCGTAAGCATTTGAACGGTTTACACTCAAAGCCTGTATCATCGATCCAGGTAGCTAGCCATATTCGATACCTAGTCTTCCTAATTCACTTCCAAGTTCTTGCACGTTGTCAATCGAGGATCTAGATACCTATGTCTTAACATACCCTAGCTATAACGTGAGGATCATAACCATCATATCACGCTTCAACCCGCAACAAATCCATAAACAACTACCACCGAATAATATTTAATGTGTCTTCAAATAAAGTCACCAAGCCGAGACCAGAGCCTATGTATATATAGTCCTTGTTCAAAGACCACCCATACACTCTACTCTCTCTCTCACCCTCTTTCTTCTATGCTACACCATCTCCCAACCTAAAGTTATACATAGTACAGTACAGCATAATGCTTCCCTCCACAGCAGCAGCAATCTGACCCCCCACCCCCACCATCACTTCCACCACTCTGTGCGTTCTCAGTAGAAAAAGGAGCATCCGTCACTTCCACGACGCAATAGCCAATTCCACCCACTACAACGCGGACGGGAAAACCCATCACCTGGCTAGTGGAGATCAGGCTCTTCTTCGAGTCGGGGTGTGCCTTTACCGTTGTTTATTTTTATTTTGCTTTGTGAATAGTGGCTTCGCACTATGCATATGCAGTACATCAGTGATAAAAAAGGTATAGAAGAATCTCTGCTCTGCAGTTCTTTTTTCTCTCCTCGCCTGTTTTCTATAGCACCCAAAACAAACCCCCACCAGCCTTGATTTAAAGCATATTATTAACTTAATTCGACCTTCTAAAAAAAAAGAAAAACTCAGAGGCCTTTCCAAATCATACGCAATACAATATACTGTATAGCCGAAGGTTCGAATCCGAACTACATGTACAGGCTGAATTGACCGTTCTAGCAACCATTAAAACGCTTTCAAAGAGCTTGACTATCACCTACGACCATAGGGTGTGGAGAACAGGGCTTCCCGTCCGCTCAGCCGTACTTAAGCCACACGCCGGGCGGTTAGTAGTTGGGTGGGTGACCACCAGCGAATCCCGTCTGTTGTAGGTTTTTTTGTCCCTTTGTTTATTATTTTTTGATCGTCTGACAGAGCTTCTTTTTCTAACTTCAATGATGTAAATGTAAAGGGGTTTTTTTTATACACACTACACCTGCGACACGCGGGGAATTTAGGTAGACAAGGCCGCAGGAATAACTACCTAAAATAAAGGAAATCCACCAGACGTCATATTTCTACCTACCTACCTAGTAGATGGACAATCTTGAAAAAATTTATATATACATATATATATATCTATATGCTGGCGACCATGTTATCAAAAGCGGTGAGGGCAGGCAAACCTAAGACCCGGAGGATAAACGTTAGGTACTAAGGTACCTCATTACGTAGGTACCTTGGATCCGGCTCCACCGAACTCTGCTAACATCGAGCGTAACTACATGTACTACCTACTTGCTACTTGTCTAACCGGTAGAATCCTTGCAAAAATAGTCATCAAAGAACAATGGCTCCGTTACCCAGGGACAAAAGCCCGTTGCGTGGTCTCCCACCAGGAACAAGTGAATATCGATACCAGGGGCTATCGAATGCAGAGCAAGTGGTTGGCACAGAAACGAGTCTCTTCGACGGTGACAGGTCTGGGGCTAGAAGTGAATATATCATATTCACTCATGTCCCACCGGAGGAAGTGATCCATTCTTCGTCTTCGAAGAGAAGAGGGAAGGAAAATGATTCCCAAGAGACTGACGACGAGATGGACGAAAAGCCTCTCGTTTCAAAAAGAGGATTTTTGTACATCAAAAGCTACCAGATACTGGTTATCAAGATGATCACGAAAGATCACGAGAAAGCGAGACAGAAGTTCGAGCATCTCATGGCCGGGAAACTACTCAACATGGGGCTTGAAGACGAGTTAGATCCCACGGGCACAGCACAAGTGGAGGGAACCAACCGAACCAAGGGTCCAGATCTCTCATATGTACCGGTCGTTCGTCCAGGGGGCAGATCCGACAAGTGGCCGAGTATGGTTGTCGAGATAGGGTATGCCGAATCACCGCGGCAGCTGGAGAGCGACATCAAATGGTGGTTGCAAGATTCCCGGGGTGAAGTGCAGCTTGCGCTGTCAATTCAAGTCAAGAAAAGGGTGCATGGGATCGTAATCCAGAAATGGGAGCTTATCCCATCTCAATCCGACCCGCAGCGAGCTGAGCCGAGTAACACCCAGCAGGTTACCATTTCCAAGACAGACAACCAGCCTACTACCGTCACCGGCGGGCCGTTGGTTCTGCCGTTTGAAAAAATATTTCTCCGCCCACTTGGCGCGTCTGGAGCCGATTTTGTCTTCCTTGAAAACGAACTACGGAGGTATGCAGATAGGGTGTGGGGTGTTGACCGTCAGTGACGGGACGCTCAGCCCAATGGCAAAAGCAAGCCAAGAAAATAAAAAAAAATAAAA